>NC_022031.1:46675502-46679594 GCF_000317375.1 Microtus ochrogaster | reverse complement strand
GGGACAGCAGTGTAATGGGCCATCCAGCCAGAGGGGCCTATAGTATCGCAAGGGTGGGACAGCAGTGTAATGGGCCATCCAGCCAGAGGGGCCTACTGTATCGCATCTTTTCCATTCTCAGAAGCTTCAGGATGCTGCCTAGGATTCTCCACACAGTCTGAGTTCAAACTTCTCTGTGCCTTTGATGAGGGTTGAGAGTTTATGGAAAATCAGGACTTTGCAGACTACATTTTGTGGTGAAAACCTTCCTAGTAACAGTTCCAGGGCAGCGTTATAGTGCGGCTTCATAATCTGGACTGTTTCCTTCACATATCTAGACACTAGGTGTAAAGAAAAGTAATTACTGGTGTTCATCATTCCGTGGAGTTTTCGGAAGCTCCTCCCACTTCACACAACACAGAAACTGAACAGCAGGTAGAAGCCACATAGCTTTAGAGACTTCAAAATAATTCAAATTTCATACAATTTATTACTGGAAAATTAATCTGTTTGGAATGATACATGTTGGTTAATCCATGTATGTAGTTTTTTTCCAACTATAGTCTTTCTATGATGCTGTCTTACTGTTTTTATTACTGTGAAGAGAGACACCATGACCATGGCAACTCTCATAAACAAAACATTTAATCGAGGGGGCTCACTTCGAGCTCCAGAGGTTCAGTCCTTCATCATCTTAGCAGGGAGCATAGCGATGTGCAGGCAGACATGGTGCTGGAGTAGTAGCTCAGAAACCTACATCTTGCAGACAACAGGGAGTCAACTGAGACAGTGGGCAGTATCCTGAGCATAGGAAACCTCAAAGCTTGCCCCTACAGTGATACACTTCCTCCAACAAAGCCACACCTCCTAATGGTGCCACTCCCTATGAGAGTATGGAGGCCAATTACATTCAAACTACCACAGATGCCTTTCCCCCCCACTTCTGGTTTTTCAGGACAGGTTTTCTCTGTGTAGCCCTGGCTGCCCCGGAACTCTCTCTGTAGACCAGACTGGCCTCAAACATAAGAAATCCACCTGCCTCTGCCTGAGATTAAAGGCCTGAGCAGCCACCTCCAAGCTTTATGATGACTTCTTAACTAAAAGCTTTATTTATTTGAGGTCACCCTTGTCCCTACTCAGCTACCCTTCTTTACGCTTTTTAATTCTCAAGTCACATACCACGTTGTAGTCGGAGGCTGCTTGTTCATTCCCAACCACCCAGACCCAAAATAACCACACAGAAACTATATTAATTAAAACACTGAGACATCTGCACCCATATTTAGGATGCCTAAAAAGGTTTTCCCCTCAGTGTTAAGTTTTAACTGTGTGGCCTGTTTTGCAGGGTAGCTACCCAAAATGCACAGGTTCCTATTGAAACAAAGCCTTGATTTCCCCTATGCTCTTTAAGAGAGGGATTATTTGTCAAAACCTGGGGTAATAAGACAAGCTGAGCAATCCTGTCCCCTTGTGGAATCACTAGCATTCCCCACTCCAACGTAGTGAGACTTTTTATTTCCCCTTTATAGTCTGCATCTATTACCTCCGGAAAAATGCAGATGCCCCTAAGAAGTGTACTGTTAAGGCCTAAAACGAGTCCCATGGTTCCCTCAGGCAATGGCCCATACACTCCTGTAGGCAAGGCTTACACCTCCATTTGTGGTATTAAGATGGTTCGGGCGGTGGCACAGAGGTCCAATCCTGCACTCCCTGGTGTTCCTTGGGCGAGGTCCGCAACAGAAAGGGATTGCTTTGCGGAACAAATTGAATCTGACCGCTGCCTGCGGTAGGCTTCATGGTTGGGGCTTCGGAGTGAGGTCCCAATCCAGTTTCCCTGTGGCAAAGGTCTCCCCTCGATGTCTGTCTTGTATCTGCAATCATTTCCCCAATTGTAACCCTTTTTGCATCTTGGACGCAGCCCTGGGCCAGTGGCCCCTCCTTAATTGTTATGGGGACAATCCTTGTGGAAGTTTCCAGGCTGACCGCACCCAAGACAGTTACTGCTTCCCTCTCCATCTGACTGGCCCTGGCTTTTCCAGAGAGCAGCTGCCATAACATGTCCAGAGTGATATGCCCCATCAATGTCTCTGCAAATGCGAATATAATCATTGAAGCTTTTATTCTTGGGAGGCCATATAGCCTCCTTGCAATATTTATTTGCGTTTTCAAATGCCAATTGTCTTATGACGGGCATTGCATGATCTGCATCTCCAAAAAGTTTACCAGCTAGTTGTAATAGCCAGGAAGCAAAGTCCTGGAAGGGCTCAGAGGGTCCTTGCAACACCTGGGATAATTGATCTTCCACTGCCTTATTAGATAACACCTTTCAGGCTTGGACAACAGCAGCTGCAATTTGTGCATACTTCTTTTATCCATTATCCACTCATCCTACAGGAGGTTAATGCTGTCCCCACCAATTTTTCCTACTATATGACTTTACCATTTGTCTCAATTTATTAAGCTGAAGTGTCTCCATTTAAATTCTGTTTCTCTGATTTCTTGTGAATTGACCATTTTTTCAGGATTTTATAAGCTGTTTTATTTTTATTTTTTAAGGTCACATTTGTTCAGTTTTCAGTCATTTTTTGTTTGTTTGTTCTTTTTTACTGATTTGAAGACTTACTGGAGATGCCAGAAGGAGAAACATGGTGAAGACAGAAATACTTAAGATAACAATGACCTTCAGTGTTGGCTTCTTGTATAATCCCCAGAGAGACACGCCAGTGGGTCAGAAGGGCAGAGGGTCATGTTGGGTGGGGAAACTCACACAGCAATAGCTTGTGTGGTCTATGATACAGGGTTATTACAAGAATAAAAATAAGTGTTTAGAATGAGGACTGACACTGAATTGTGCTTTCTCTTCAAACTTTCACAAGATAAGAGACGTTATGCCAGATACACTTGACATATGAATGTACTGGGAAATTGATTTCTTTTTCCTAAGTTGAAGTTTAACTCAAACTAGTAAGCCAAGATAGTCAGAGAGATTAGGAAACACTTGTCCAGCAGAACAGACTCATCCATTATATTACTGCCCTCAAGTCAGGTTTTGCTTGATAACTCACCTGAATAGAAGGGAGAATATTATTTTGTCCTCTAAAATTCAGAAAGTCTACAGAGAGTCGTCTCCAAAGAATCTATGAGGAATCTGAAGAACATGGTTTTAGAACATTCATTTCTGGCTTTGAATTCTGGTTTTGAATCTTAGTAGTTGTGTGACTTTATAAGTTACAAGTTACTTTGCCTCTCTGGTTTTCAGCTTGATTGTTGATTGATGAAGATGATACTGTCACTTAAGGAGATCGTGATAGTAAAATGAGACAATTTCATTACCTTATTTCCCTACATAATTACAACTATGTATTAATGATGACATTCTAAGAAATGCATTAAGATTTTTATACTTGCATGATCATAGAATGTACTTACAAACTAAAATCACTATTTAATTAGACCATGTAGTTTATTGGATTCCCATATTCTCTGCAGTCCACAGCTAACCAAAACACTATATGGCATGTGACTCTGTTCACTTGATAGGTTTCTACACTGATATTATAGAATAATAGAACAATAGGCATCAGTTAAACATCCATGCCTTTGAGGGACACATTCGTCAGCAGCGTATGGAAAGGCTTTGTTTGGGTTTACTTGTAAAATATGTAGGCATCATTATTTTGAGAGGCGGTAGAGTTTGAGGAGTTTCAAATAGGATTTAGATAATCATGCTTTCTGAACTGTTCATGGGAGACAGTGGTTGTAGCCCACTTTGCTTGTAGCCATTGCTGGGGAGGTGCTCCCCAGGAGCGTAGACTCTGAACATATTCTCAATATTACAAATAAAGAAACCAAGGCTAAAGCAGTAAGTGATGTCACGTGGCTACACTAGTGGTCAGAACCCAGGATTCAGATCTTTTGACTTCTGGCCCAGGCTTTTTTCTCTCAGCCTTGCTCTATGCCAGTGGTTCTCAATCTTCCTAATGCCGGGACTCTTTAATACAGTTCCTCATGTTGTGATAATTACCAACCATAAAATTATTTGCGTTGGGCTGGAGAGATGGCTCAGAGGTTAAGAGCATTGCCTGCTCTTCCAAAGGTCCTGAGTTCAATTCC
>NC_022031.1:46674817-46675402 GCF_000317375.1 Microtus ochrogaster | reverse complement strand
TTATTTGCGTTGCTACTTCATAACTGTATGTTGCTACTGTTATGAATCCTAGTGTAAATATCTGATATGCAGGGTGTCTGATATGTGACCCTGTAGAAGAGTCACTTGGCCTCCAAAGGGGTAGCGACCCACAGGTGGAGAATCACTGCTCTATGCTAAGCCAGATTCATGGCCTGGTGTGGTCTTTCTTAGTGGGCAAGGCAGTGCATGTCAGGACGGAGCATCCTGAGTCACTCTGACATGGGGTCACTGTCTGCTCTCTGAAGTTCTTGGAGTAGCATCTCTGCACTGCATTTGTCAGCATTGTTGTCCTTTGAGTCACTTCTGTTTGAAAAAGCTAATGCAGTAACTGGAAGAGAATCTGAAGAAGCAGAGGACCTAACATCCTCAGGGGAAAAAAAAGTCATTACAAATGCTATTTCTTTAGAAAATTAAGATTTAGGGGCTGGAGAAATGGCTCAGTGGTTAAGAGCACATACTGTTCTTACAGGGGACCTAGATTCAGTTCCCAGTATCCACAATCAGGTTGCTCACAAGCACCTGTACCTCAGAGACCCAGCACCCTCTTTCTGTCTCCACTGGTAC
>NC_022031.1:46668641-46674562 GCF_000317375.1 Microtus ochrogaster | reverse complement strand
GGCACTTCTCTCTTCTCTCTCTCTCTCTGCCTCTCTCTCTCTCTCTGCTTCTCTCTCTGCCTCTCTCTCTCTCTCTTTCACACACACACACACACACACACACACCACACAAATAAAACATGTACGTTTGCTCCTCAACACAGAAATTTTCAGCACAATGAGCAAACTCCTTGCTGGAGCTATGTGAGCTGGCTCCTACCGCTCTTCACTTTGCTCTTCCTCTTAGCTCACTATGTTCTTGCCTGTTGCCTTCCTGTTGGTTGTTGAGCACTGGAACTCATTTCTTCTGAGAACTTCAGTCTGTACACATTCTGGCACCTTTACTTGTAGTATCCAAGTCTTGCTGGCTTGCTGGTTCTCATTGTTTAGACTTTGGGGAGATAATCATCTCAGAGCTATGACCTCTAGCTAAACTGGACTCTTGTTACCATGCTCACTGCCCTCTCATTGTGCTGTATTTTTAGCCAAGTTTATGCTATTTAACTTGTGTGTCTTAGATAATTCTCCAGGAATACTGACTACATGAAAGCAGGTACTTTGTCCTGTTAACCATGCCTTTTGAGATGTAGTGTCAACATAGATCAACGAATAGTTTTTGTATGTCAGAGGCTGGTTTCGATTAGATGGAGGCGAGTTTAATCTTCAGAGACTTAACTGCTCTTGTTTTTCGAGGCAGGGTTTCTTTGTGTAGCCTTGGTTGTCTTGAAACTCTCTCCGTAGGCTGGCCTCAAACTCACAGAGATTCACCTGGCTCTGCCTCTATGGTGTTAGGGGCTGTTGCTCAACACTTAGGAAGCTGTCTTAGTTAGGGCGACTATCACTGTGATGAAACACCATGACCAAAAGCAGTGCGGAGAGGACAGGGTTTTATTTGGCTTGTGCTTCACATCATAGCCCATCACGTAAGGAAATCAGGACAAGAACTCAAATGGGATAAGAACCTGGAGGCAGGAGCTGATGCAGAGACCATGCACGGGGGCTGTTTATTGGCTTTGACTCCCAAGGTTTGCTCAGTCTGCTTTCTTATAGAACCAAGAACTCCAGCCCAGGGGTGGCACCACCCACAATGAACTGGGCCCTCCCACATGAGTCACTAATTGAGAAAATGCCCCACAGGCTCACTTACGGTCAGATCTTATGAAAGTATTTTCTCAATTGACATTCCCTCCTGTCAGATAACTGTGGGTTATGCCAAGTTGACATAAAACTAGCCAGCACAGAAGTGGGGACGGGAGGATAGGGGCTTGAGGACATCATTAGTCACATATTGAGTTCTAGACTAGCCTGAGATCCCTTTTCAAAACAAACAAACATGCATACAAACCTGAAGACCAAAACAAAGATAAACAAATGAGACTGTGTTCATCTTTTCCAGATGATCCTATGCTCCTTATGCATCCTGAAAGTCCAAGCCCTCCTAGATGATGCTACTGTGTCCTTTTCTTTGCAGACACAAGACCTGAATGATTGGAGAAGAGAAACGTACCACAACCTTAGTTCCCCAGACCATCATGGACCTCTTCCAAATGAAGACGGGGGTACAGAGAAGCCTGCAGATACTTGATAGTACAACAGAAACAAAACCAAGTAAGATACTGCCTGTCCTCTCTGTCCAGTGGGGTGGACTGCTATGTTCAAAAGTGAGACTTATGCCAGTCCTTTCCAAATGGTGAGGGATAAACACATTTGTAGTTGGGATGAAATGATCCTACACTCTTCATGGAACAGGGAAGACCTGGCTGTGACAAAATGCCTGGGGACAATAATGTTAGAAGAAGAAAAGTTTATTTGGCTTTATGTGTTTAGGGGCTTTAGCGTATGGTTGCTTAACACGGTTGTTTGGACTGCTTTGCGGTAGTACATTACGGGGGGAAGAGAGCTGCTCACCTTGTGGCAACCAGGAAACAGAGACAGCGAAGGGCTCCAATATACCTTTCAAGGGCTCATGATCAGAGATGTACTTTGTTCCTTCTAGGTCCTACCTCTTAAGCTTTTTACCACCTTCCAATACACTACTACTTGTTGACCAAGGCTTCCACTGATGAGACTGCCGGAGGGGTGCTATTCTAGATCCAAACTGTGACAAGTCGTATAATGTTTCCTTAATGTAGGCGTATTTACAATATGGACCAAAAAGTATCCTTTTCTTTGCATTACATCAATTTTAAAGAGGATGATGAAAATATAAGACCTAGTAAAAAGTATCAGAATATAGAGGTAAATTTTTTATTAGGGCGAATGTTTCCACATCTATAATGACTTCTTAAGATACCTCAAGCATCTTTGTTAAATAAGATAAAAATGAAGTGTTAGTCAAATTAATTATAAATAACATTTCAGCATATAAACTAGGGTCATCAAGACTTTCAGTATGCTGATTTAGTATTTTGTAATACTAAATATTTTGTAAGCGAGTGACTGACAATACAGACAACAGATGATGATGCAGTTTTTCGTGTGAAAGAAATTTAGTATTTACATGAATCCCATTGTGTATTATAAAATAAGCTGCTGAAGCAAAACATCTCGGACAATAAGACAAGATTTAAAAGTTTCACATATTTATTAATAATTTAAAAATTTGGTCACAAGCTTGGAAATGTGATCTCATTTGAACCAGGGCTGTTACAGAAGAGCTATTCTGAAAGAAATGAAGAACAAAGATCTTGATGTAGTTAGTGACCAAGTGTTTTTGGTAGGAAGCAGCTGATGGAGTAAATATTAGTAAAATTAATAATAAGGCATTTCAGCTTATAAACCAAAGAGTCTACAAGGATTTTACTGGGACCAAATAACATTATTTTAAAATTAATTAATTTTCGTGTATGATAGGTAATGAAGTGGCATGGGGAAAATGAATTCTATTTCCCATATAGAGATGGGTTTTGTAAAAGGGACCTACATGGCCTTAAAAAATACGAAGGACATAGTAACAACTTACCTCTTCATTGAAATAAAAAGTAGAAATAATTCTCTTGAGAGGTTTGAAGCAGCGACTGCTGACACATCTCACAGCAGTTAAGGAAACCGTTGGTAGAAAATTATCTCAGTGGTGAAAACGACTCAGGGATTAGGAACATATTCTCCTGAATATCTAAGTAGTTGACACTTTCCCGAACTGGAAAGACATTGCATACGACATTAAAAGCTGACTCGTGAGAACTTCTTGTTCTAAAAAACAATTCCTGCCTGGGCAATAAACCAGCTCACCAGCAGACACGACCCTAGGATCCTCATGAGCCCGATGTCGCCCCGCGGCGCGGCTGTCTGCGTTCTGGCTCCACCACAGAACGTGCACTGCGGGAGGAAATCAGAAAGACATTCACACACAAATACAGAGAAATTAAGTAACAAAGTCCAGTTACTAGAGGTTAAAAGAGCGACACTAAATATTTCAGTGATAAGATTTCAGAGCAGCCAGAGACTTGGAAAAGAAAATTATAGATTAACTAATCGGACTGGTTTTACAGATGAAGAAATGAAGCAGGTTTGAAAAGGAAGGAAAGTAAGACAGCTAAAGGAACGCAAGACCCAGACTGTATGACTTGGTAGTATACTTTATTTTAGCATCTCACCTTGGCAGCTGAACTTGGTAACGGATGTGGAAGGGTCAGCCAGGTGGCACTGGTTTTGCAGGCACACAGGGGTCATGGAGAGCAACTGGAAACTGGCCCTGTGTTTCAGGACTGGAGTACCCCCCCCCCCCAGAAGAGAGTCCAGGGAAGACCACTGGTGCAGCCTCAGCATACTGGGGATGCCAGGATAGTGGGGTGACTGCTGAGGACAGCAGCAGCTGTGGAGGAGGGTGTGCACAGTGGAGTGACCAGGAGAGTGGCAGCTGTGGAGGAGGGTGTGCACAGTGGCAGGCTGAGCCCAGGAGGTAAGCTGTGTGTTCCGAGGTTGGCAGCACTAGCGAAGTGAAGCAGCCAAAGCCCTCTGAAGCCCAGACAATCGATCTGTGAGTAGGTCCCAGATGTCAGACAGTGAACTTTTGATACTACTGAATTTGGGGTTTGCTTTGAATTTGATTCTGTGCTCTGGTTCTTCCATTTTAGAATAAGAGTTTACGAGAGCCTCCAGTCAAAAGATTTTGGCTCTTTTAAAGAGATAAACTACAGAGAACTCAAGAACAAGGGCAATGGGTTTTTGATCCTACTGCACGTGCTGGCTTTGGGGGAGCCTAGGCAGTTTGGATGCCCACCTTACTAAACTTGGATGGTGGTGGGCGGTCCTTGGACTTCCCACAGGTCAGGGAACCCTGATGGCTCTTCAAGCTGATGAGGGAGAGGGACTTAATCGGGGGAGGGGGAGGGAAATGGGAGGCGGTGGCGGGGAGGAGGCAGAAATCCTCAATAAATAAATAAATTAATAAAAAAATAAATAAATAAATTAGGAAAAAAAACAAAAAAAACTTTTAAAGGTGGCATGACTTTCAAAGTTATACTATGCTTTATGCTGTGCTAATAATATTAACAGGACATCTGGGGACAAACAAGGAAGGAAAGTTTATGGTTTAGTCATGATGTGTTTATATGTCAAGTTGACAGTGGCTCAATTGTGTTGGTTTTTTGTTCCCTTGACACAAAGCTTCTCAGATGCATCTGAGGAGAGAGAGCCTCAGATGAGAAAATGTGCTCCGTAGGATAGATGGGGACAAGCCTGTGCAGCCCTTTTCTTAATTAATGACTGGTGTTGAAAAGGTCAGCCTACTGGGGGTGGTGTCACTCCTGGCCTGGGTCATATAAAAAAGCAGACTCAGCCAATCTGGGGGAGCAAGCCAGTACACAGCATTCTTCCCAGGCTTCTGCTTCAGCTCCTGCCTCCAGGTTCCTGCCTTGAGTTCCTGCCCTGACTTTTCTGCATGGTGGACTATAAACTGAAATAAACCCTTACTTCTTCAAGTTGCTTTCGGTCACAGTAATAGAAGTTTAATTAGGACAGGGGCTATAGTTCGGTGGTAGAACACTTGTCTAGCATGCATAAGGACATAGGTTCAATCCCTAGTACTGATAATAATATATTTAAAGGAATAAAAAGATTATACAAGAAATACACTATTTCCTGAAGTTATTGTGGTTGTTAAAATTTGTTTGTCTTATGTATCAGAAAACAGAAGTTTAGCATTTCAAAATAGTTTTGGTAGGTGGTAAGTTCTAAATAGGAAAGAGACAACTTATCAACTCTTTAAAATGATAAAAGTACAAGAACTTGTCAATAACATATGAACTGTTACTAAAGAATGCTAGCAGATAAATAGGTCATCAATATACATGGAAATTTGAAAAGAAATGGACATCTGTACCTCTGTTGAGTGTTCCATATTCTGAATGAAACACGCCAATTAGTTTAGAATAGCCTTGATTGACATGGGCATTTACTGCTCTTTCAAATGCATCACCCCATAGAGCTGGGCCACCAGGTTTCATAAGAAAAGAAGCGAGTTCATAGACTCCTAGAATATGGAAAAAATAATTTAAATAATGAGTCATAGAATGTCTATTCATATTCATATTCACTTGGTTTCTTGAGAAGCTTGATCTACAAGTACATATTTGAAGGACTGCACATATTCATTTATACAGATGCAGTAATGATATCTGCATTATTTTCCCTTAATTGTGTGTTTAGAAACCCCTTGTCCACGTGTAAACTTATTTATGCTATTAAACTTAATTCCACAGGTGACAAAAAGTAGGGGGGCCAGTGAGGGCTGGAGAGATGGTTCTGCAGTGAAAATATGTACTGTTCTCATAGAGGACCAGGGCTCAGTTCCCAGCACCCATGTCAGGAAGCTCACAACTGCCTTTAGCTAATAACTAGCTCCAGTGTATCTTACACTTAGGTTTCCACAGCAGGTATCTGCACTCGCTGTACACACACACACACACACACACACACACACACACACACACACACACACA
>NC_022031.1:46655841-46668541 GCF_000317375.1 Microtus ochrogaster | reverse complement strand
AGAGAGAGAGAGAGAGAGAGAGAGAGATAGAGAGAGGGAGAGGGAGAGAGGGAGAGAGGGAGAGATAGATAGATAGATAGATAGATAGATAGATAGATAGATAGATAGAGAGTTAAAATTAGTTTTAAGGAAAGAACTAGGCAGGGCAGTGGTGGTGGTGCATGCCTTTAATCCCAGCATTCAGGAGACAGAGGCAGGCCGATCTCTGAGTTCGAAGAGCGAGTTCCAGGACAGCCAGAGCGGTTACTCAGAGAAACCCTGTCTCTAAAAACCAGAACAAAAATTAGAAAGTATGTCTATATTATTGTCTGAAATATTTAAAAACTTGTTACTAAAGTAGATATTGAGAAATTAGTGGAGAAGATATTTTGGTGGCCTGAGGGTATACTTTTAGGAAAGAACTTGAATAATTTTTCATGGATTTGGAGAGGTGGCTCAGTGACAGAACACTTGCCATCAGTGTATAAAATCCTTGGTTAACAGCAAAATAAAATATAATTTTTCTGCAGTGCCTACGTTTTTTAACTCTTCCACTTCCACCATTTTTTCTTTGTGTTCTTTGACACTGTATGTTTTCATAGCCAATAGGAAGAGAAACCTAACAGTGCAACAGAATGATGTTTATATTTCCATATTCCGGCAAAACAAACCACAGTAAAGATATAATTTTATAGTTCTTTAATATTTTGGCTGCATATTTGAAATGCATTTTACCTCTACACAGAAGTATAGATCAGCAAAGGCAAAGAACTAGGTCGCAAGTAGTCTATTGAGAGAGGACAACTATTTTATTGAGAGAGTGCTGAGAGCTGATACGAGGCCCACGTGGGCACCATTCAACTCAGGCTCTTCAGGTCTCTTTGTAGTGTCATCTAAAACATACTACAAAGTTGAGAACAACAACAACAAAAAATTCTAATTAGTTTATGCTTTTCTAATCTGACTTCTGGTTACAATTAGACTGAGGTCATAGTTTCTTTAAATACGCAAGAAGTAAAATCAGCAAGAAGACAGAAAATTACTGTCAAACCAAAAGAAAGAGGAAGACAAAAATCATTAATCACTTAATCATTTGCCCCAAATGGTCTGTTTTGTAAAAAATAAAAATAGATAGTGAATTAAAATTGGGTGTAATTTATAAATATATTTAATATAGTAAACATAGCTATATTTATGTAAATATATAAAATATATAGTTATATTTAAATATGAATATTGTTTTAAAACAATGATAGAATATGATATATGAACTCTTACCACCCCACCAATGGTCTCTGGCTCTCGATAAGCAGTTTTCAACTACTACTGCCCATGTGACATTTTCTGTAACATAGCTGAGGTCTTCAAACCCAGAAACCATCAAGTGGGAAGGCTTCCCCATTAGTCCTTGCTCTTTAAGGATAAGTGAAGAGCTGCACTTTGGTTTGACTCAATGATCACTTATGCCCTCTATAAAAGGGAGTCTCCCTGCTCTCAAAGTACATCAGAATGGACCATCTGTACCATTGCAGCCACGGAAATGCAGAGGCTAAGACAGACTCACCTTCCTCGGGAGGCGTTCCTATTTTGCACCATGGTACCAGATAGGTAATTTCACTCTCCTGTTTATCAATGGAAGCCAAATTTGGAATGAGGAATCGTTCTTGCCACTCTGTATCATTGGCCAAGGCTTTGCTAACTGCCGCTCGATGAGCAAAATTATCTGGTAGGAAAGAATGGAGAAACGTCTTTCAAGGTTGCTTTCAAACCATCTGTGCTTCTTTGGCTTACATCTGGAGCACACGAGAACATCATGCTGTGGCTTTGGGAACAGCAATGTGAAGAAATGTCACATCTAGTGGCTCCTGGTGGAAACCACTATTATGATCTCATCGAGTGGGCCTCACAGGTTCTCCCTCCTTAAAGGTAGCTGCCTATAGGAGGTAAGTCACCGTATGTTCCTCTGCTTTCTTTCTCAGTCTGTGACAGGGGAAAATGATGTAGCATCAACCTCCAGGTTTGTGCTGAGGATTAGCTGAATAAAGATGGCTTACGCTAGTGTTCGACACTTACATGTGGACTGTTCTTACTATCCAATGGAGGTATTCAACTGACAGTTTCAGCTGAGATAAATTTTGCTTCAGTATTGATGGTAATCACTTACATGTGGACTGTTCTTTCAATGGAGGTGTTCAACTGACAGTGTCAGCTAAGAAAAATTTGACTTCAGTATTGATGGTAATCAGTCAAGCTATATCGCGAATACATTTTAACATTGAACAAAATTTGAATGTACTTGGCATCATTTCCTTTGCATAAGTAACTTCCAAAGAAAGCATGCTGGTTCTCATACTATTGTTTCTCCCCAGCACTGCCAACTCTGCCTTCCCAGACTGACACAGATAGACATGTTTAACAATGTGTGGGCCTAGTATATATTTATTGAAAAGGCCTCATGAGACTAAGGTAAATTGTTTACATAGTTTATGCTAGGGATAGAAATAACACCTGCTTAAAGTGCGGTCAATTAGGACTTCCTTACTTTCCCCAATGGGCCATGACTTAACATGCAGCACGTGTGAAGCAAACGTTGCACTAAGGGTGTTTGCTGTCCTTCAAAACCGAAGAAACAAAAAGTATACCCGAGTCACCCACAGAATCTTCAGTAGGGAATTAACTGAACACTGATGACCAAGGACTAACTGCAATTAATTAGTAAGAGTTTGCTGAACATGGTCAAAGTCTGGTGTAAGCTAATTTAAGATTAGACTTCGAAAAGGCTGCCAAGCATTCTGAATAGTTTTGTAATGGTCTCCTTTTTCAAGGCAGTGCAGTTTCAGTATGAGAACTTGTACATAGTAATGTGTTTCCCTTAACTTCTTAAAGTAACATGGCAGCGAATTCATTGAAACTCTGGGATGTCGAAGTGAACTGGAAATGGTTTATAAACGCAATGGAAACAATAAGCTCAGGGTTGAGGAAGGTCAAAAGTTGACTGCCATTCCCTCTCAACTCCCATTTACCCAATCCTGAATGTGTGAACTGCCCCCACTAAGATACCTCTTTCATTCTGTGACCTTATCTTGGACTTGTGTAAGCAGTTTTCAATTTTGCATCAAGACATTTTTTTCCAATAAGACACTATAATTTTTTGAGAATTGTAGTCTAAAATTTAATGAATTGATAGATAAGAACTCTTAATTTCTCAGTTATGTTAGACTTGGAGTTATTAAATGTGTACTAAGAAGAGTGGTCACTGAATTTACTTTTTGGTTCTGCATTGTTTTAAAAGAAGTTCTCCTTAATATGTGTCTAGATGAATGTATATCCATCTAAGACTCCTATAGCATCTACCCAAATAAAAATCTATATGGAACATTTGAACGCGGCGACTCATACCATACTTCCAAATGTGGAATACTCGGTCTATTCTGCCTCCAAATTCTACCCTCCAATAGCCAACCAATTCAGAGTGAGCTGTCCGAAGATGAACATTTTGCTTAAAATTGTGCATGAACTCTTTCATCTTCGAGGGTTTAAAGTAATAAGTACAAAACTCATAGAATGTTCCTTCGGTTTGTCTTGGGCCAGTAGCAAAAGATGAGCACACCTAAAAAAAAGATAAAACAAGTCTCAGTACTTGGGGGGGGGGGAGCAGAGATTGTGTTACCTCCCACCCAAACCTGGGTCTGGTGACAGAGGACACAGTAGCCGGTTCACAAACCCTGCTGTATTTCTCTCGTCAGCGCTCCACAGATGCAGGCTAGTAGGTTTTAAAGATCACTATGGTTAAACGTGTCTTCTCCTCGAGCCACCTCCCCAAAGTATGGCATTGCTGTCTTAGAGCAGCTTCTGTGCCGGAGAGCCACAGTTAGGATCCACGTGCGTTCTGTTTTCCCTTACGTTCTCTTCATCTACAGTGTGGATGACGACAGTGCTGTATCGGAGAGAACTCTGAAGACTGGATGTCTTTGGCTATACACAATGAACATGTTTACTAAAAGAAAACTTTTTTTTAAAAAAAGGAGAATTGCCATTCAGGTCGAAGAATCCTTCCTCATCCAGCAGAAACAGAACTGGAATGCAGTCAATGCATTAGCGTGCTATCACTATCAGACTGAATGACAAACTTTGGTAATAGACCTGTGGTCCTAAACCTCCCTAATGCTGCAACTTTTAATACAGTTTTTTCATGTTGGGAACCTAACCATAAAATTGCTTCATTGCCACTTCATAACTGTAATTCTGCTACTGTCATGAATTATGCTATAAATATCTGATATGCAGGATATCTGATAGGCAACCCCAAAGGAGTTTTGCCACAGGTTGAAAACCAGTGTAATAGATCACAATGGCCTGAATCACTATTCATTTCTAACAAGAAATACAGAGCAAAGATGGCTTTAATGCATTTAGTTGTACGCACGTGGTAGGAAAGCCTCTTGGGCATTTTTAGAAATAATCATATTTCTAAGTTTCTAGTTGTTGTTATGAAAGCACTATTTTCTGGGAAAGACTCCGTCAGAGTCAGCTTGTGTATGTCTGTACATATGCGCCTGTATATGAATGCACACACTGTAAGACCCTGAACTGTAAAAGCCTTCGTATTTTCAAGTTGGGGTACTATGCACCCATTTCATGAAGCCAATAATACAGGAAAATCTGCTAAAGCAGATCAGATGAATATAAAAGCATGGAAAAAATGACTGCATACATGGAAAGCTTAGGATGGATAGAAAAAGTAATCTTTTTTTCTCTTGATAAATTTTTGATTACAAAACACTTTATCGTATATAAAGTTTAATAAAATATTCTCCCTTTAGTTCATTCCACTGATACCTACTCTGAACTGTACTCTTCCTGCACATATCAGGAAATTTTCTACAAAAATCTGCAGCTGTCTCTGCATTTGATGGGCTTTGTGTGTGTGTATGTGTGTGTTTAACCAAAATCTACAAATGGGATTATTAGATCTGCTTACTGTCTATAGTTTAAAAATAAATAAAGCATCAGAAAGCGAGCCAAAGACATTCACAACAAAATTTTACAGGTTGATTCAAAGAGGGCGTGTGCATTAGGAAAATGAAATATTTGTGGAAAGCACAAAGTTTTGTTATTATTTCCAGGACATAATACACAGGAGGAAGCCTACAGAGAGGAGTGACTGGATAGAAACGATTTTCAAGATTTCTGCGGCTGAGCTTTACCGTGTCCAACTTAGACTTGTTCTGGCCAGCACTGACTCATTAAAGACAATGTTGGCTAAAAAATTAAAAATAGAAACTAAGTTCAGCGAAGCCCTGTAAGGAAATAATTGGTGGCTTTGCGTGGGCAACGCTGGGTGAGCAGTCACTAGTCTCTTCTTCGAGGTTTACCTGGCTCTAGACTAACTTAACTCCTTCTCATTGGGTTAAGGCAAAGTCCCCGCCGGAAAGAACTAGATTCATCCCCAGGATAAGCCGGTGCTCAACAGCTAGGGCTGGATGGTGGATCTCTTAGGCGCACATCTCACCCCATCTTAGTCGAGTTTCCGGATGCTCCAGTCCCTCCCTAATGGCTGGGAGCTGTAGACTCCGGAGTAGCAGCCCTGGCATCTCCACAGCTCCGCCCACCTCCCTGCAGGCTCAGTCCCTTACCTGTGGCGCCAGTGCCCGCGGGGCCAGCACCTTCCTCAGGCAGCTTCGGAGCGCGAGCATGTCGCGTCCTGGAGTTCACCAGAAAGACCGCTGTCGGGTGCTGGGACTCGGTTAGGTCCGCGCTGGGCTGGGCGGTGCTTGAGGGCGCAGCTCTGCCCCTCTCCGTTGGCCGCCGAGGGCCAGCCTTTTCGGTCTGTGTTGTCAGCTTCTACCCTTTGCTAGGCTTTTGTTCTGCAAAATTCGGGTCCTGACGTCTGAGGTGATGTTGCAATTAGCAGAACCCTGAGCTCCTAGCAATTCCACACCCTAGACCACTGCTGTAAGCCCCCTAGGGTACTAACTTCAAAATGTAGGTCGCAGTGTGGATGTACATGGGTGCTCTAAAATCTCGGGGTGGGGTGACCTAGGGCAAGGACCAGGAACCTTCTTCACCTTTACTTCAGAATACTCAGCATCCCTCTTGACCCCCACAACGGGGCCTGGGAGGCTCTGAGTAAAAGTTGATTGTCCTGGTGCCCAGAACAGTGGGGCCACAGGCCTGAAATGAGCTCTTCACAGTCATTTGCGGAGGGACCAAAAGGAAATTGCTCTGGGTACTTAAAACAGCGGACATCTTTGGTACTCCCTGTTTGGCTGTTGGTGCCCAGGTTAATGTCATCTGTTCCCTCTCTCTCTCCTCATGGTTATGTCTTTGTTAGGTATACTCCGCTGTTTCGCAGTTTTTCGTTTACAGATAATGTCCATTTACTAGAAGGATGAGAATTTAGATCACCTCAGAGCACGTGCCTTCTGGCGTCTACAGCATTTAAAATAATTACCTCATTAGTCTACATTATAATTTATGACTCTGACGCTTCTTGCTAATAATTGCTTCATTCATTTAAGTGACATTTCTTATATCATGAGAGACAGGGAAGAATTAGAGGCTTATCAAGTATGGTTTTATTGGGGAGTGTTGTGGAAGAGGTTTTGCTTGGATGAGGGAGATTTTTAAAAATTAGACATTCTGGAAGAATTTAGCCTTTTTTTCTGGAGACGTTATTTCCTAAACCAGCAAATCTGGACGAATTATCTTTTGCGTAAAGACAGCATCTACTTGGTTAAAATCTGACACTGTTTTTTTCAGCCCCGAGTTAACAGTTCATTTACTTATTCAGTTAATGCATGTTGCATTTCTTTTATGCTGCAGGCACTTTCCTAGAAACTATAGAAGTGGGAAAAAGGTAGTTCTTTCCACAGTGGCCTTTACAGTTTGTACAGTCCATGACCGAAGAGAAAATACAATCAGTGCCATGTAACTGAGGCCAGCGTCGGTGGATTTAACCAGAGAAAGGAGAATGTTGGGGGTAAATGAACTGTTCTGGACATGTATAGATGTTTTGTCTTGCATCACCAACACAATAGAGTGTAATAAGTGTTTACACAGCCTGAGATGCCTAGAGATGATTTAAAGATGCAGGAAGCTGAGTGTATGTTATATGCAAATACTATAGAAGGGACTTGAGCATATATGGGTTTTGATATCTTTTTCACTGGGCCCTGGATCCAGGGTGTGCTCTTCATGAGAGAATTAGTAAACAGTATGAATACAATATAGTGGAACACAAAGAATTAAAAGTGCTGGAGGAAGATAGCATAGATTGTGTGTGTGTGTGTGTGTGTGTGTGTGTGTGTCCCCATTCATACATTTGGCTTTGGAAACAAAAGTCAGTATTAGAAAACTTAGCTTGCTGTGGTCACAGGACAGTCATCACCCCTGGGGAATGTCAGTACAGTAATGAAAATGTTCTGAAGGAGGAGGGGAAGCAGCTTGTTCCCTTTTTTCTTCCCTGTGTCTTCTTGATGGAATGTGGCTGTAGTGATTTGAGCCCATTGCTGGGTTAGAAGGCATAGACTGACTATGGTGGAATGAAAGGGAAGTGGCCCAGGATTCTAAGCCTTTCCAAACCACATTAGAAGTCCTGCCTTAGCCTCTCCCAGGGGCTTCTCCTACATGAGAAATTGTCTGCTAATTTCAGCCACCACCTGTAGGCAGAAGTTTCCCAAATAACCAACATAGAGACTCATCGAAGATCCGGATATCAATTCACATACCTACGAACACCTGACTTTTGACAAAGAAGCAATAAATAAATAAATAAATAAATAAATAAAATTGAAAAAAGGAAAGTAAGCCGGGCAGTGGTGGCGCACACCTTTAATCCCAGCACTCGGGAGGCAGAGGCAGGCGGATCTCTGTGAGTTCGAGACCAGCCTGGTCTACAAGAGCTAGTTCCAGGACAGGCTCCAAAACCACAGAGAAACCCTGTCTCGAAAAAACCAAAAAAAAAAAAAAAAAAGGAAAGTATATTCAACAAATGGTGCTGGCACAACTGGATATCAACCTGTAGAAGAATGAAAATAGATCCATATCTGTCAACACACACAAAACTTAAGTCCAAGTGGATCAAAGACCTCAACATAAAACCAACCACACTTAACCTCATAGAAGAGAAAGTGGGAAGTACAACTGAATGCGTTGGTACAGAAGATCATTTCCTAAATATAACCCTGGTATCATAGACAATGAGAGCAACAATTAATAAATGGGGCCTCCTAAAACTGAAAAGCTTCTGTAAAGCAAAAGACATGGTCAATAAGACAAAATTGCTGCCTATAGAATGGGAAAAGATCTTCACACAGCCCACATCAGACAGAAGGCTCATCTCCAAAATATACAAAGAACTCAAGAAATCGGTCATCAAAAGAATAAATAATCCATTAAAAAATGGGGTACAGACCTAAACAGAGAACTCTCAACAGATGAATCCAAAATAGCTGAAAGATACTTAAGAAAATGCTCAACATTTTTAGCCACCAGAGAAATGCAAATCAAAACAACTCTTGAGATTCCATCTTACACCTGTAACAATGGCCAAGCTCAAAAACATTGATGAGAGCTTATGCTAGAGAGAATGTGGGGTAAAGGGAACACTCCTGCATTGCTGGTGGGAGTGCAAACTGGTACAGTTTTGGAAATCAGTATCATGATTTCTCTGAAAATTAAGAAGTAACCTATCTCAAGACCCAGCAACACTACTTTTGTGTATATACCCAAAGGATGCTCAATTATACCACAAGGATATGTGCTCAGTTATGTTCATAGCAGCATTATTTGTCATAGCCAGAACATGGAAACCTCAAATGGATAAGAAGAATGTTATACATTTACACAATGGAGTACTACACAGAGAAAAAAAATAATGACATCTTGGAAATTTGCAGAGAAATAGATGGAGCTAGAAAATATCATAATGAGTGAGGTTACCCAGACCCAGAAAGATAATTATAATACGTACTCACTCATAAGTGGCTCTTGGACATAAAGCAAAGAAAAACCAGCCTACAGTTCACAACCCCAGAGAACCTAGAGAATAAGGAGGACCCTAAGAGAGACATACATGAGTCTAATCTACATGGAACGTAGAAAAAGACAAGATCTCCTGAGTAAATTGGGAGCATGCGGATCATGGGAGAGGGTGGAATGGCAGGCGGGAGGAAGGGAGGGGAGGGGAGGGAAGAAAATATATAGCTCAATAAAAACAATAAAAAATTCTAAAAAAATAATTACAAATGCTCAGTCAATATCTCAGGCTTGCTATTAACAAACTCTTACACTTAAATTAACCCGCATTTCTTATTTATGCTTTGCCATGTGTCTTGATACCTTTTCTCAGTATGGCATGGCATCTTGATCTCTCTGTGTTTGCCAGTGACCCTCTGACTCTGCCCTTCATCTCAGTGTCCTCAGTTTGGTTGTCCCCCCCCCCAACTTTATCCTGCCTTGCTATAGGCCAATCACCTTCTTTATTAACCAATGAAAAAAATACATATTCACCACGTACAGAAGGATTAGTCCACAGCATTTCTCCCTTTTTGTCTAATTAAAAAAGAAAGATTTAATCTTAACATACTAAAACTATGTATAACAAAACAGCTATTAAGTAAGAATTACAATTACAGTATCTGGTTTATATATATTTGGGAAAATTAAAGAAAATACACTATCATCTATCTTATCTTTGTGAGTCCAAAGTTTTGTAGCTAATTTACCTTCTACTATAACTCAGGAGAACTGTAAGTAGTTTCAGCTCCATCAAAGACCCCAGAAGGGTGATATGTTTCCTAATAACAGAGACATCTTACTGCCTGGACAGTAACCCAAAGTTCTTCTGTAACACTGGGGCATCCATCTTTGGCCTATAGGCCTAGCATATTCTACAGACTTTCCTGTCATATTCTGTGGGTCTTTGAATTGTTTAAAGGCTATCTATCTATGTAAATATATCTGTGTATGACCTTGAAACTACACCTAAGATGACTCTAAGTTTGTCTATTATAGATAGATGACTATTAACTGTAGTTTTAATTATACATTATTTTTAAATGAGTTATATAAACACAACACCTTAAACAAGAGTAGAAATACACATAGAGTAAAACAAAATTAACTTTAAATTTGTATCAATAAACCAAAATCCATAGCAATGTAAAATGTTTAAGATTCATAGTTGTGTTTTGGATTAAGGAAGATTCAATAATCTACCCTTTTATCCTATCATTTCTATATCCCTCCTTATTAAAATGAGATCCCTGAATTTAATTTTCTTTGTTTAACTTTTTTTTTTCTGAGCATTATCAACTGCTGTGTAATTTACATCATGGCATACTGGCAACCGGTGCTCCTCCTCCTCAGTTCCCTGAGAGCCTAGTCTCATGGCAGTGGTACATTTACCAGCAGCTCTGAGAGTCATGTTTACAGCGCCAACTCTGGGAAGTTTCTGGGTCTTCACCGTCACTGAACAGTATGTCGCCCACCGCTTATAAACACCATTAAAGTGTCTGGCAGCTTCTTAAAAGAGCTTCTTAAAAGAGCTGCCCATTTTTGCCACTAGCATTGAGCCAGGAACCTGTTACTTAAAGGAGCTGTGCCTCCCTCCCTTTGCTGCCAGCCAACAGAGCCCACTGGAGAAGAGGCGTTTACCAAGAAACTGAATCAACTCCATTTTTGTGTGTTAGAACCCTTTTCTAAAATTGCAAATGCTTGGCTGATATCTCAGATTTTTTATTAGCTAGTTCTTACACTTAAATTCACCAATGAGAATAACACAAATTCAGAGTGTACAGGATTATTTCACAGTTGGCTTCATCTTAGAAGAAGATTCTTTTCTTGCATTGATATGGTTTTCTTCATTCCTGATTTGAATCCCCAGATTCCAGTTGTATAAAATTCCTTTCACTAAGATTAGCCAGCCCTTTTATCAGTTTCTCATTTTCTAGAGCTATGCCCTCTAGGCCCCTAGTTCTTTCTCTCTGGTGTGGATTAAGCATTCCCCGAGATGGCAAATGGTGATTTTGGGGTCTCTCTTCACATCCACAGGAATCTCGTTCACTTTCATTGAAGACATTCTTCAAGATTTAGTTTTTATGGTTTTGTTTTCACTAAATTTCTATTTTAAGGAAAGGAAATATGGAATTTAAACTTTTGAGACATACTTCTTTTAAAAATGTGTTTTACAAAAGTCTCTTAATTTACTTTGTGTAGACACAAGATTCTGCATCAGGAACTTTTTTTTTTGAACAAACTACTTTATTAATAGGTAAGGAGAAAAAAAGCACATGGCATTCTGTTTTTTAATTTTTTTGTGTAGAGCTTGTTTTTCTTTCTAGAGATTTATGTTTTACTCTTGTCCTTTATCTGCAATTTCACAATGATATTCCTAGCTGGGCGGTGGTGGCGCACGCCTTTAATCCCAACACTCAGGAGGCAGAGGCAGGCGGATCTCTGTGAGTTCAAGTCAAGTTTGTTCAACAGAACTAATTTGAGGACTAGCTCCTAGCAACTGAGAACCCTGTTTTGAAAAACCCAAACAAACAAAACAAAAACCTCAATCCTTGGGGGATAGGTCTTTGTCCATTCTTCCTTATCTCTTAATACAGTATTAACTAATCAGAGAATTGAATATGGTAGGCAGATGCTCTATTATTGAGTTTCATGCTTTGCCCCTAGAAATTTTAACTTCTGAAACATTCATTTTGTGTCTTAGATTTTTTTCTTCCCTTCCCTATCTCCAGGCCTGCTGTTCAGCATTGGGGTTTCTCTTGATCGCCCACTTTCTTTCTCCTCTTTTTGTTGTACCCATGAAATCTCACCAAAATGGTTGTCTGAACAAGACCTGCACATTGTCACAAGCTGATATACCAGCATAGATAGGGGGACTCTTACAACATCCCATCATAGATGCATAGCTGCAGGCAATCAGTGGCTGCCGACAGGGTGAATCAGTTTTCATGAAGCCCTGGTGGTCAGCACTAAAGTCATGTAGAGTTGAGCAACTACTAAACAGATTAGGTAGGCTTTGTGCATGTGTGTCTATGTATGTGTAGAACTAATTAGAGAAAGAGAGATGATGAATTTGAGAGGAAGTAGAGAGGGACAGAGGAGGAGTTATAGAAATACTGTGTTCATATATGACATTTTCAGAAAGTTAAAAAGTCTTCCCTGTTCATAGTGTTGTTGGGGTGGGAGAAATTCCCTTTTTATCTTCTAGCTCATTCATGAAGATTTAAACCTTGAAGAGTACAATTTTTGTTATCAAAAGCTCCCTTTTATTACCTTTCCCCAGAAAGTGTATTTCTATTTTTTCCCCTCCCCCAATCCTCAAGTTCTTATCCTCTTTTTGGTTCATGGGTTCAAGATCTCTTCTCTCCGAGTTGTTAATTAGGAGTGGTTGTGCTCTTGCCACCAGGGTCAGGAAACAGAGTATGGTACTAACCGTGAGCTCGGTAGACTCTCCTTCCAGGTGGCCTTCTTCTAATCTTATTGTCCAAACTTTTATCTCATCACTTTGATTTTTCTTTAAAATCCAATGTTGTATGCAATTCTCATTATTATATTGCTATTCTTTGTCAAATCTAGATTGCTGTTTAAGTTACATGGGACTTTTTTTTATTGTTTTCACATGATTCTTTTTTTTTTAATATTGTTTTTTATTAAGAAAGAAAAAAAAAATTTTCGCCTCCTCCCAGCCTCCCACTCCTCCCAC
>NC_022031.1:46647032-46655171 GCF_000317375.1 Microtus ochrogaster | reverse complement strand
CAGTGTTTCGGTTTCTCAGGAAATTCGGGATCAACCTACCCCTGGACCCAGCAATACCACTCTTGGGAGTATACCCAAGAGATGCCCGATCATATGAAAGGGGCATTTGTTCAACTATGTTCATAGCAGCATTATTTGTAATAGCCAGAACCTGGAAACAGCCTAGATGTCCTTCACATGATTCTTGTACTTTGGTTTAGGCTTTCAAAACTCACATTGATGCAGCTGCAAGAATCTATTCATGTCTCTGTTGTGTTCTATTTTATTACATGCGCAGTAATGCAGAAGTATGCATTATTTTTGTCAGTTTGATGATTATGAACAAAGCTGTTGGAATTTATTTTTAAATGTCTCCTCATTCTGACACACGTGAGGGAATCCATCTCTTCTAGACACTGTTAAATTAGTAACTATTAATGTTAGCAAATATTGGGTTATCCCTTAAAGCACTCGCTATCTTGAACAAAAGGACTGTCGATAGCCACCAAGACTATCCTAATGCCAGCACCTGCCATCTTTATCACTTTGTCTCTGCTTTTAGAAAACTACACAGAGGTGGTTGCTATGACTTCTGAAAATGTAGCCTCAACGGGGACTTTTTTTTTTTTTTTTTAACAGTTTTTAACCAGGTCTTTTTATCCTCACAGTATAGATGAACTCTAAATGACCCTGTGCCCATTTCTGTCTGGGTCAGAGAGGCACCACTCCCCAAAGGTAGCACAGTAGTGCTGCGGAGGTAAGGCTTGTGATTGCCTTCAAACTGATTGGTCTGGGTGCCTCATCTCTGGCTGTATAAGCAGGCTGCTCAGATTTAGTGAATCCACTCAGAGCCACTTTTCTGTACTGCCTCCCTTGATGTTGCAGAATCAGACCCAGTAGAGGCGTCTCTTGTTTACTTTCAGTGTTGTGGGTTCCGTTGGTTCATGCCAAGAAAGAGGCAGAGGAGACTTCAGAGTAACAGTGATGACAGAGGCGCGGAAGGCAGGGAAAGTTAAAAAGTTAGCAGGTGAGCTGTGAGGTAGGAGCCAACTAATTGATGTTCCAAGAAGCACCTGAGGGTCTTGAGCGTGGCCAAGTAGAGGGATTCTAAGAAAGGGAGGAGAGTTGAGACAGAAGAAGGATGAAATGACCCAGAAAACAGAAATGGCAGTCCTGGTCACCAGGAGAGTTCCAGAGAGTCATGGAGGTTTTACGAATGAGGGTGTTAGATTGCTGGCTGAGGGCTATGTTGCTGGCTGGTGGTCAAGAGCAAGGAGTTTAGATTCCTAAACCTGTATAAAAAGTATAACACAAGCTTCCATTAGGGACTGAGGAATTGGGGTATCAGGCCTGACTAGAAGCTACAATATACCCAGAGCAATGCTTAGGAATTGGACTTTCTAGGCCTACTCAAGCTGTAGCACTTGCAGGGCCCAGGGTCCTGATTCTGGAGGCTTATGTATTCTGTCACATGGAAGGTATGATTTGTCATTTCTCCTACCAGCGGCTGACATTGACTGCTGCCAGACAGGGATGAATGAAAGCTGCCAAAGACCAGCTCATTTTTCTGTCTGGGCAGAGCAGAGTTGACCTCTGTCAGCTGATTCATAGCAGGTCCACCAGTTGCCTTTCTCTAAGGCATTTGTAATTGTTCTTAGTATAATAAGAACACTTTGTAAATCTTATGAGCACACTGATCTTTGATGCTTCTAAATGTGTTGCAAGGAAAACAAATGACGAATTGAATATAAGAAAATAATTGAATTTTAATGATGGAAATATAAAAGTAATGTTTCAAAAAAAGTAGATATATTTATTAGGCACAGCATAGCAAAATCTAATTGTAGATGCAAGAGAATTTTAATGATCAGAATAAGGGAAATTTTAGTACGTTTGTAACAAATATAATTGGAACAAAATATTTATGATCTATCGTATAGAAGGCTACAAATCCTGATATTGTTTATTGCCTCCTGCCTTAGTTACAGTTTTCATTGCTGTGAAGAGACACCATGACCATGGCAACTCTTATAGAGGAAATATTTAATTCAGGTGATCCATTACAGTTTCAGAGATTCAGTTCATTATCATCATGACAGGTAGCATGGATGTGCAAGCAGACAGGGTATTGGCTACATCTTGACCAGAAAGCAGCAGGAAGTCAACTGACACCCTGGGCAATATCCTGAGCATAGGGCACCTCAAAGCTCACCTCCACAGTGACACACTTCCTCCAACAAGGCCACGCTTCCTAATAGTGCTGCACTCTATAAGATTATGGGAGTCAATTACATTCAAACTACCACAGATGCCTTTATGACAGAAGGAAATGCTTAATTTTAGTTAGCAACTGGTTACAACTAAGATAGACTTTTGGTACTCAAATTATCAGACCTGTTGATTGCCATCAGTATGGTTTTTTGGGATGTGTCCCAGAAGTCACAAATCACTGCTCTTTCCCAGGAGTGGAGTTGATGGCTCCTAAGTGTATACATATTCACCTTTAAACAACACCAAAATAATTTATAAATTTGTGCTCTTTATAACAGTATATGGGGGCTTTCTGACATATCTTTATTATCCTTGTGATCTGATGTAAATGCCTCATAGAACAAGCAGGTACTAGTTACAGGGTGATAAAAATTGAGACAGACTAGGAGAAAAACCGATTTAGTGTTATTCCTGCTTGATGTTGTCAAACTCATGAAACTGTGCAAAAGGAAGCAGGCAAGGTTGCTCTGATGCACCCTTAGCTGATAGAAGGACAGTTACACGGTAGATGCTTGTCTCCTGTTGTCTCCTGAATCTACATCCCTGGGCAAATGGATTCTGCAGTTATCCCTCTGGGTATCACTTTTGTGTGTCTGTGTGCTGTATTCCATAGCCACTAGATGGAGGCATAAACCATCTTTTGCATGGTGTGTATCTGTGTGTGTGGTGTATGTGTAATATTTGAGAGTTTAAACTGTAGGTATTTAGAATGATTTAGCTTCCAGGGTACTTTTGTTTCGTCTTGGATTTGTTTTGTGTTTATGTGTTTGGTGATGGACTGTTTCAGAGAGAAAAGGTGAATTATAACATCTATGGGTTACATTATTACTACTATCAACAATATTAAGAATTAAAATTATTATCAATAAAAACAAGAATTTAAAATGAAAAACAAGTTTCTTTTATTATTAAGAACCTTAATCATGTCACTGAATATTTGTTAAGAAAATGTGTGCATTATGTTGAACATTGCTTTAGGGAGAGATAAAGAATATAAAATACTCTAAGGGGGATTAAATAAAACAACTACTTATATCTTTTGTACTTATTAATATATCTTGGTGTTTCTATGTTAGACTATTTGCTGCTATTCTTATCAGAGTAAAGAGAAGAAAAATTGTGAGCAGCTCAATATTTAACTATAGCAAGAGCTTATTAATGTTTGTATTAATAAGACAAACTTGTATGTATCATGCCACTTATAGATATCCTAAAGGAGTTAGATGTCCTTAGGGTTTACATGGGAGGATGGATCTGGTACTTGTTAAATAACTTCTCTGGAAAGCAGGAGAAATGTTACATAGAAAGTATTTCTGGATGCTATTTTATTATTTAATATGGATTTTTCTTTTCTTATTATTAGTTAAGACACTTTTTAAGCTTTTTATGCACTCATCTACATCCTGATGTTTTTCATAAACACCAAGTGTACATCTATCATTTGGTGCTCTAGTATTCAAGATACCTACTCTTTAAACTAATTTTACTTGACTCTCACTAATTGGTTTTAAAGCATTTTGACAATTTGTTGTATTTTGTTTATTGTCAATACTGTGTTGAAGACTGGAATATGGCAGGCTGTGTTTAAACAAGAGGGCCATATTATCTTCCCCCTCGTTAGATGTTTCAGCGTGCTGCCTAGGATAGTTACAAACATTCTATGATCTAAGCTCAGATGCCCTTCTGTATCTTGTGAAAGTGTGCAGAAGGCTTATGGGAAATCTGAACTCTTTGCCTTAAGACTTCCTCTCAGAAACATGTCACAGGAGCTCTTCCAGACAGATTGATGGCACTGTAGGACACAGGCGTCCCTTGGTGGGCCATTCACTCAGTACTGAGATTGAGTCTTTTGTGCACCCCTTCCTTGGAAACCTCTGCCATGCTTAGCTGCATCCTGCATGGACCCTACTGCTGAGTTTTCGTCAGGCATCTTGTCACGGTTGGGGTGCCCGCATCATAGGAGGAGAACCCTGGGGAGTTCCTGGGTAGAACTGTGCCTTCGCGGTTGATGGGGTGGACACGAATTTCTGGCCACAATTTTTCTTTTTAATTGTGATAAGGAAAAATAGCACCTGGATGCCCAGTAGAATGGACATAATAGCTCCCAGAGTGACTGTCTGTCTCGCTTGGCTCCTCGATATTCTGAAATAGACACTCTTTGCAATGGAGAAAAACTGCCTCTCAGTCTGGGAGAAGAAAATGATTTGGAATAATTTGAACCAAAAACAAGATATTATATGGAATTGATCACATGGCCCAGAAAAATCTCCCCACCCTAAAGAGTTCATTTTAACCCAAAGCATACAGCTACGTTAAGCATGAACAACACACGGTGTAGCAGAAAGGACATCTCCTTAGCAGAACAGTTAAAGGCTTTTCTTCCGTTTCCAATGTTCTTATCTATTGGCTATTGTACTTAGACTCTATATTAAAAGATGACTGATAGACTCAGGCCAGGGAATCAGGTGTGCTAACTGCGGATCTTTACCTCTTCCTCCATCCTCCAAATCCAACCCCAGGTCCCCAGCTCTCCCGCTGCAGTCTCCCTTCTCCCCCTGCCCCGTCTCCAGGGGATCACACAGGTCTTCCCCTCCTATCTTTCTTCCTGTACTCACTTTCTCCCAGCCCCAAGCTCTGGCTGGCATTCCCTGGTAACCAGCAGGCTACTCTGGCCAGGGAAGCAGGGAGGCCAGCTTCAGATCTTCTCTCTCACGCCTCTCCTCCATATCCAGGCTCCCAGAGACATCCCAGCTCAGCAGCAGGACCAGCTCGTCTGCCCCCATTTCCAGAGCACGAAGCAGATCATAGCAGAGCATCACGCTTTCCTCCCTCCCATGGATCCCTTAGCATCCCTTTCCAATTCCCTTCCCAAGCACATTCTTAATATTCAGCTCTCAATACCTAGGAACACATTTAACTAGGAACCCCCAGTGACCACACCAACCAGGGCACCAGAAGGATTTTTTTTACCAGGCAACACACAGCCACCACTCTATCCTGAGAACCAGAGGGGGCAAAAGCAAGCAAGGAACAAAACACCCACCCAACAAAGACAGACCAAATATCAGTACCTGGAATTAAAATAATTCCAAACCAAGATACAAGCATAAAAACACAATAGCAACCAAGACATTGTGTCTCCATTAGAGTGAAGCAACCCTATCACAATAGGCCCAGAATGTTGCAACCTCGCTAAAACACTAGACAAGGATACTTAAAACAGTCTCTTTGAATAGGATAGAGGTTCTTAAAGAGGGAATAAAAGAAAATCCATTAAAGCAATCAATGAGAGCACAAACAAACAGTGGAAAGAAATGAATAAAACAGTTGATGATTGGAAAGTAGAAATAGAATCAATAGAGAAAAGCCAAACTGAGGGTAATCTGGAAATGAAAAATTTAAGAACTTGAACAGGAACCTCAGAGGCAAGCCTCACTAACAATACAAGAGTCGGAAAAGAGAATCTCTGGCACTGAAGACACAATAGTAGAAATGGGTATCTAAGAAAATGTTAAATCTTAAAAAAAATCCTTAACCCTTCAGGAAATCTAGGACACTATGAAAATACAAAATCTAAAATAATAGGAATACAGGAAGGAGGAGAAATCCAGATAAAGGTACAGAAAACATTTTAAACAACATCATAAAAAAAAATTTCCCAAATCTTAAGAAGGAGATGGAAAAAAAAATATAGACACTCAAAGCCAGGCATTATGCAAAGGGCGAGAGACCTTAGAACACTCAGCCCTAAAAGGGATGTCTCCATCAAATCCCTCCTCTCAGGGATCAGGGATCCCCACGGAATAGGAGACAGAAAGAGCACAAGAGCCAGAGGGGATGAGGACACCAGGAAAACAAGTTTCTCTAAATCAATGGGATCTACGCACATAAGAACTCACGGAGACAGAGGCAGCACGCACAGGACCTGCACGGGTCATCTGCACCAGTTATAGTCCTAGAGATGAGTGGAGAAGTGGAGACCTTCCCCATCCTTAGTCCAGAAGAAAGCTTCAGTTGGTAACCACTTACAAATGAAAATTTAGTTTGCTCAAAGCGAGTCTCACTAGGGAAACAAACTACTGTTTAGGCTAGGCTGCATGCTCAGCAGTAGATGGCCAACACAAAATGAACTCAACGGCATCTTTGGAAGTTCCTTGACTCATAATGTAGTGTCACGACTCTTCCTTTTTAATAATTTATATCATATAATATATAATATGTATCTATTTCCTTCTCTCTCCTTTTACCCCATAGGTCCTTTGTGTACATATTATGTCTTCCAGTTTAGTGTTTTTATGGAATTTCTGAATGTGTTAATTGATGTGTTAATGAGCAAACCCCTGTTTCTTATGCCTTCTCTTGGGCTCTTTTGTTTCTGTCCATATACTAATGTGAACTCTTTTACTTCTGATCACATGATATATGTAGTTTCAAAAGTATATCTAAAATTCAGTCAAAACACATGATTCCAAAAGAATGAATGCCATTGATATGAAAACCACTACCACATTAAAATCGAGGGCTTGTGCAAAGCACTCTCATGACCTTAGAATCACACAATTGAAGGAGATATTTTATTTACATTAGGAGAACAAAAGCTTACAAAGATAACTTATGCAAACTATTATTAAATAATAAATAGAAAACAAGGCACATCTACAAATTCCACTGTGTAGCTGTAGTGCCTGAATTGCAGAGACCCCAAGAAGACCACCTGAGACACAGACTCACCGAAATGCCAAAGCAAGGTTTAATCTTGTGGTACAAATTGCTATAGGGACCTCAACTCACTGACACAGAGGGGGCCAGAGGAGGTGCCCCACCATTCTTAGTTAGGATTTATAAAGGCAAAAAACTACAAATCTATTGTTATGAGCATAAGGGGTACGGGAGACTCTCTGATTGGCTCCAGTCTAGGGGATTTTCCACTCTACTGATATCAACTTCAAGCAGCTGGGCTGCAGGCTAGGGAACTCTCCGCTCTGCTGATAGATACCTTGGGGCCCAGCACACAGTGGAGTTGGTTTTGTCCCTTCACAGCCAGCACCCTAAATAGCTCTTGGTTTTGCAGTGTACGGGTGCCATTATCTGGCTGACAAGTCATCACCATGGCTGTTGTCTTCTTTTGAAAGCACCTGCTCTTTTACCATGCATCACTGTGGGGATGCTGGATTTAATGTTATCATTTATACTCATGTGTTTCTATAATCAGCTTCACTGTAAGTAAATTTGTGTCCATAACAAAAGACTGAAAACAGGAAAAAAAATCTTCCAATGGGTCTGGAGAGAAGTGGGCTTCATTTTCCAAATTATTTTCTTTACCTACAAAGGCAATTTATTGTTTTAAAAATATAAATCCTGTGTTGTAGGCAAGGAGAGAAAGATAGCACTCTCTTTACAAAGATGGGTAAGGTCCTCGGGCCTATTAACTGGGCCAGTGGTTAAGGCATTGCCGTGTACTGTGGCATTGCCATGTACTATGGAAATTGATGACTGCTTTCAAACTCATCTTTTTATTTCCTAGGTTCCCTAACTTCAGAGACTACGTCAATGTGACGAGTCTTTCTGTGTCCTGCCAGCCAGCTCCCAAACAAGGCTTCTTATAATTATGAAAACTTGCATATAGCTTAGGCTTGGTCCCAACTAGATCTTGTAAGTTAAATTAACCCATTTATATTAATCTACGTTCTATTATGTGGCATTATGGCTCTTCTGTTTTGTACCTCCTCTTTCCTCTCCATGTCTCCTGGCATCTGATTCCCCCTCCTCTTCCTTTCTCTCCCTGGGAATCCTGCCCAAACTCTTGCCTAAATATAGGGCATTTGGATTTCCTTCCTTCCTTCCTTCCTTCCTTCCTTCCTTCCTTCCTTCCTTCCTTCCTTCCTTCCT
>NC_022031.1:46645042-46646932 GCF_000317375.1 Microtus ochrogaster | reverse complement strand
TCCTTCCTTCCTTCCTTCCTTCCTTCCTTCCTTCCTTCCTTCCTTCCTTTCTCTTTCCTTCCTTCCTTCCTTCCTTCCTTCCTTCCTTCCTTTCTTTCTTTCTTTCTTTCTTTCTTTCTTTCTTTCTCTCTTTCTTTTTTGGCTTTTTGAGACAGGTTTCTCTGTGTTACAGCTCTGGCTGTCCTGGCCTCAGTCTCACATAGATCTGACTGCCTCTGTCTCCTGTGTGCTGGGATTAAAGGCGTCCATCACCTGGCCTGTTCAGCTTTTTATTACACCATTCACAACAAATACATCTTTACACAGTATATAAATATCCACATTTTTCTTTTTTGTCTAAATATAAAGGAAAGGTTTTAAACTCCCCTAAATGATGATAAACATCCACAATTCATTGAATGACCAAAATCTTTCTACCCCACTTCTTGGGAATGTGGGTGCCCTGTTCTATAGGTTGCTTCCTGTTGTCTGGGGGTGATGACATCTTTAGGAGACCCTGAGAAAATTAAGATAGTGGTCAAATCCTAGGAAATTAGCTGTATTATTATTAGTATTTAGTTTCTGTGTGATGGGAAAGTGTAGAGCTTATCCGATGTCTTGGCTGGATAGTTTGTGAAGCTGGACCATTTTGACTAGCAGCTTTGAAATTGTTCTGGATGTAGAATTTTATAGAAACTATAACAAGAATTTAGAGAGGCTGGATCATCTGGCGACTTGTCTTTATTGGTGTCCTTTTTTTTCCCTGAAAACACATACACTTTTAAAGGTAGCATATATATCTGTATTAACACAAGTATGGAATGTGCAGTGTGAACAAGTCAATTCAAGAAGACACTTTTGTTATGTTTGAGCAGGTAAAAGGCATCTATTAACTTTATGTTTGTTCGGACTGTATAATTAAACCTCTATCCATGCCATATGAAAGAGGTCATTAGGACTCTGTAACCAGCAGGATTTATCATATCTCATCCTGTCTCAGCACTGTTCCTGAAGTAGAGGAATCAGCATATACATCACCTGTCCTGTAGTCTTTCTTGGCTCCTTTCTTTATATCTGTAGCCAAGATTTTCAGGAGATATCCCCCCAATCAAATCTGATCATTATTAAGATCACCTTGAAGAGAACCTTGGGTTTTGGTTTTCTGTGGAAACAGAAACCTCTTCCCCCAATGCAATATATTTTCTGAAATTAAGTTATTCTTAAAATACATAAGTTGGATGATGGCTGGTGGTGGCACATGTCTTAATCACAATACTTGGAAGGCAGACACAGGTGGATTTTTGTGAGTTCAAAACCAGCCTGGTCTACAGAGTGACTTTTAGGACAGCCAGAGCTGGTACACTGAGAAACCCTGTCTCAAAACACACACAAACACACACACACACACACACACACACACACACACACACACACACACACAAACACACACGTTGGTTTCATTTAGCAGTTTCCAAAATCCAATGTCTCTTAACAGTTATTGTTTTTCATATATTAGCATTTAAAAATTAAAGGTCAACAAAGCACCATACAGGATCCAGACACCCTGTGTATTTCCCATTTTTATGTGGTTTATTCTTTTTATATTACTTTATAATTTCTTCAAAGATTGATATTTTAAAGTTATTTTTTTATGACCATCTATACCCATTTTCTTTTCTTTCTGCAGCATCTAGGCACAGTTTTAAATAGAATATATCTGTTCAGAGAATGTCTTGGTCCGGACCTTACTTGTAGTAATAGGAGCGGTGGGCTGCTTCCCGCCACTCGGCTAGCTTTACCCAAAATAATTACATGGACACTGTATTCATTTAATCACTGCTTGGCCATTTCTATCTAGCCTTTTCTAGGCTAACTCTCGCACCTGGACTAGCCCATCTCTAATAATCTGCT
>NC_022031.1:46596598-46639382 GCF_000317375.1 Microtus ochrogaster | reverse complement strand
TTTTACTAATGAATTGGAACGCGAGACTGGAGCCCTTCCTGTTTCCGGTTTACGGTGGATCGCTGAACTCCGGGTGTGTGAGTGTGCTTTTATATTAAAATTGTCTTCTTGTACCCACTGGCCTGGATTAATTAAATTCGCCTTCATTTTGGCCCCCACCGGGTGTGTGAGTGTGCTTTTATATTAAAATTGTCTTCTTGTACCCACTGGCCTGGATTAATTAAATTCGCCTTCACTTACTCGTGGCAGTCACACTTGCCGTGTTCTCTGACACATAAGCCGAACCTGAAACTGCCATGTCAATCACCACACAGCTCAGATCAGTGCACAGCACTGGTGCATGGCACCGGCGGCTGGCTCTAGCCCTCAGGCTGTGGCTGGTAGCTGCTTCTGCACGCTGATTACTGGCCCACCTGAGAGATTGCAGGACCAAGCAGCTATGTCTGTCTCCTTGTCCAGAGCTCTTCTTAATTTTCTCAGGTCCTGTGTTTGGATATTCAAGTCTCCATGTTGGATGCCATATGTCGTAGATTTTTCTTTGTCCCCCTGCTCACAAATAGTAACACAGGGACTTAGTAGTAATTATAAAAGCATGCCCTATAGCTTAGACTTATTCCTAACTAGCTCTTATAACTTAAATGAACCCATTTATATTAATCTACATTCTATCTTGTGGCATTACCTCTCTTCCATCTTGTTCATCTTGTTTCTTCTGTGTGTCTCTGGCTTCTCCCACATGCCTATATTCTTCCTTCTCTACCTTTCTCTCCCTGAATGTCCTGCCAATACCTCTTGCCTCGCTATTGGCTGTTCATGTTTTTATCACTTCAATCACCACACACACTTTCACACAGCGTATGAATATCCCATAACATGTCAGTTCCATTCCTATTTCATACATTTTTCGGTTGGATCAACTGTTGCTGAGTCTGCTTTTGGGAAGAGGCATATCTGTCAGTCCGTGCAACTTAATCCTTCTCTGTGACTACCCCTATTTGACAGCCTAATCCTCATATCTTTGTTGCTTCCCTTCTCGTTTAAAAGAGGCTTTACAATTTCTATCTTATATTCTGGAGTGTTTTAATAGAACCTAACTCATGCTCCTAAACTAACCTCCCCCATTTTCTCTTTCACTCCCAGTGTGTGTCGCTAATGCTGTTTCACACAGCGGGGAGCATCACGTTCTGTTTTGCCTATTTGGTACATAGTGTCGTATTGGCGGCTACCATCACATCCTTTCTTGCCTATTGGAACATAGTGCCATATATACTGAGTTTTTGTTGTTGTTATTATTTCTTTCATACTTACATTCATTTTCCTTTGCAATGAGGATGTTTAAATGTTATAATTAAAACAAAAACAGCCAACAAGAATCTCAAGAAATTGACTCACCAAAGGGAACAGAGAAGATGCTTCAGAGTGGTCTGGTTAATTTCCATCGTATTCTTGTAACCTGTGTATGCCTGTCTTGGAGCTTACTCTTTCCCCTATCATTCTGCCATCTTTCCCATACATGTATTCTATAAATGATGCTTCAGAGAGGAACTTGATACACAGATTCTCACATCACTGTAAGTGGATCACGTCATCACATTGTGCCTTTCTGTTCATAGTATCCATTCAGTGAAGAAAATTCAATCTCAATCGCTGAAATAAATAAAAAAAATCTGCATTTGAATCCATTTGAGCTATATGTGTAAGTGGTAAATACTCTTTGTGTCATGTTTTAAACTCTCTTAGCAGTATTTTTTTTAATATGAATGTTTTAAAATTAAATTTTTATTCTTTTATGGTTTCTTGTGCCCTCCTTGCCCTATTTTGGGCACATTTTTCCTTTCCTTGTGTTTGGAGTATTCATTCATATTTCCTTGAGCTGATTTGTAGTGTCCTCTTGGGTTACATACTATTTCACTAAGCATATGAACTGCCATATATCCCAGGATACTTCTGATTTCTGTAGTCTAAGGTATTTGTATACCTGTTTTTGTTTCTTTAGGAAAGCAAGCAAGCCTGTTTATTTAATTATTGAATCACAAGTTACTTTATTAGGCATGACATAAAATTTTAAATGCATTATTTTCTCACGTGATGCATTCTGAGTATAGTTTGCCTTCCCTCTAGTCCTACAAGTTCCTCCCCATCCCCTCCCCTCTGGATCCACCCCATTTCTGTCTCTAATTAGAAAACAACAGGCTTCTAAGAGATAAAAACTAAAAACGACAAAATAATATATAAGAAGACGAAGCAAAAACTATTGTATCAAAGTTGGACATGACAATACAACAGGAGAAAAAGACTCCCAAGAGCAGGAATGAGTCAGAGACCCTTGTTCTCACAATCAGAAGTCCCATAAAAATATTAAGTTCATAGTTATAATAAATATGCAGACGACCTGGTGTAGACCCTGTGCTTGCTGCTTCAGTCTGTGTGAGGTCGTGTGCACCTTGCTTAGCTGACTCAGAGGGGTTGTTGTCCTGGTGTCCTCCAATCCCTCTGGTTCTTACAGGCTTTCTGCCTTCTTAGGAAGCAAGTCTTTTAGTGTCAAAGAACCAACACAATTCAGACCACTTTCTATAGTCATGATGCCACAGCCCATAAATCCATATTAAAAAGAAAAACTCTAACATGTAGTTTAAACATGGAATCTTAAACATATTTCCAAATAATTGTCAGGTTACAAATATATGGAGAAAATTAAAATATTTATAAATTTAATGATAGTATGTTTGCTATCAAAATTTGTGAAATAATGGAATTTTATTGTTCAATACACATACTGAGAAATACACACTGAATATCACTACACAGGGGTCTCAAGGAGCTAGGAAAAGAGGAAAAAGAGAAATCTGATGATATGTAGGAACCAAGTCTGATGAGATTTTATTATAAAGCTACAAGAATACACAGTAATTAAAAGTGGACAAAGAAATAAATAGGTGTAACCCTCCAAAGTGGTTCTGTAGATGGTTTTACCTATGACCCCTTCACCTCATCAACATTGTCTAGTATTTGAGCACAAATTTATTTTAATATAAAGTCAATTTCATCTACTTGTCTGATTGATAGTAATTTCATTTGTTATTGTCTCTGACATGTAGTTTTTCTCTTTCAAACTGCCTTGAGTTTTAAAATTTCTGTTTAGAAACATAAAATTTAAATGGAGTAGGTATATGACTAGTAATAGCCGTGCTAGTTATATTAAGTGAGATTTTGTAACTTTATAAATAGATATAAAATTTGTAACTTTATAACTTTATAAATAAATATGGTAGTGAAGTGTCTAGATTAATACCTATATCATCTGAATCATTATTATAGCACAGCCTCTATGCCGTCTTGTTAAGTTCAACCAATAGTAACTGACATTTATTTTATCCTTCATCTGATGTGAGAAGTTATGGGGAAGAACCAACTCTGATAATTTGTAGATTTCTTGATTTCAACTTTAACTTAATGTTGATTAAGTTTTCATATCAGAAAGGCTCTGGGAAAATGTGTGGGATTATGAAACTTCATTGTTTTGGGAATAACAATGTTATACCATAAATGGGTAATGGTCATGTAGACATATAGACATTATGAAGACCTTCCTGGCTTTAATTATGTTAGTTGTTGAGTAAAAACTGTAAGAAAAAAATTGTCTCTCTTTTGTTTGTTAAAGTTCACAGAACCTGACATGCCTGGGAAAACAGTAATCTCATTAGAAATAGCCAAGACTATGAGAAAGAATGCTGAAAACAGTGCATCATGCCAGCTTAATTCTGAGAAATCTGAAGTATTCCTTCCCTTTCTTTTTCTTCCCCTGTTCTAATCCCCTGGGAATAGCAACTGAAACCCTGTCAAGGCTGTGCATAGTAAATTAAGCTTCAGAGGGACCATTAAACTTTATTTTTAATTTCTCACTTGCAAGATTTGTAAGTACCTATTAACTTTTGCTTTTTAAAACAATAGAACTTTTATTTTTAAGCTGAGAGAGTTTGCAATAAAGTTTTCACAGGAACTATTAAATTTATTTTAAGATTTTTCTCTGGTAGGAATTGTAAATAGCCTAATTAAAAAGTTTTGACTGTTGAAAGAAAAAAAAAAACTTTTTCCTGAGTTAAGTTTAAGGATATTTGTACTCTGCTGCAGGATGAAGCTTCTCTGGTGATAGCTGAGGAAGACACTGTCCTATAGCAGGATGCCCTTAGGAGTCAATTTATTGCTGTGTTTCTTTGGCAGAACAGTAGTATTTGATTTTCTCCTAGATCCCTGGCCTATATAGTCTCAGGATCCTGGCCAGCCAAGCAGTATGGTTTCCATCTCATGGAGTGGGTCTTAGTTCAAATCAGATATTGGTTGGTTGCTCCCACAGACCTTGTGCCACTATTGTACCAGCACATCTAGCAGACAGGTCACCATTGCAGATTGAAGGGTTTGTAGCTGGGTTGTTGTTGACCTTTCTCCTTTGTTAGTGTGAAAAGTACCTTCTGACACCATGAACACTAGTCTGTTTTAAAGAGTGCATATTGAAGCTATAGGACACACAAAATTAAATAATTTTTTTAAAAAAATCAGAACAGTGGATGCCTCTGTTGAGGCAGAGTAACTCAGATATTAACTGAAATGGGACAAGGGGGAAGTTCTTTGAAGTTATTGCTCTGTATTTGTATAAGGATTCAAATAGCATAGGCATGCATTTTTCAAAACTGAATATGACATTAGTGTAAATTTATAGCTTGCAAATTTTTATTGAAAATTTATATAATATATTCTGAACAGTTTTCCCTCCTCATCTCCTCCCAGATCCCCACCCTCTACATTCCCACCTATCCAACTCCACACCTTCTTTCTCTTTCTTTAGAAAACAGGCCAAAAAAAACCCCACCAAAATTTCTGAAACAAAAAAGCATAAGAGACACAGATTCACCCAGACATACACACATACACATACATACACACACAAACACACAATATAAAAACACAAAATCAAAACTCATAATGTACACGCATAATAGCTGTAAGATAAAAAATCCAAACAAATCAATATTGCACACACACACAAACTACAAAACACCATTGAGTTTGTTTTGTGTTGGCCACCTACTACTGGGCATGGGGACTGTCCTAAAGTGTGGCTTATAGAGTCAGTGAAAGTCTATTGAAGAAAACCAATTTTTCCTTTGCAAGCAGTTGTCCATTGGAGGCTCCTTCTTGGTTAGAGCTGGGAAACCATGTCCACATTCTTGTAAATCTCTAATTGAAATGAAAACTATAAATATTTAACTGTAAAGAATGACATGATGAACTACTTATGAGAAAAAGACGCAATGACATGTATAGATTCCTTTAAAATATATCAAAAGAGGAACAGAGAACAGACTCGTCACCCTAAATAAATCTAGTAAACTATGAAAGGCAGAAGCTGGTTGGCAGTACATGATGCTCAGCATTAGTTTTTCTCTGATCCCCTTTATGTGGGAAAGAGTTAGAATGCACATGGTTTGATTGAAGAAATACATAAACTTTGTGAAGTCTATGGTCTGTGGAAGAATTTATCTGTGATTGAGGGAAAGGTAGTACTTGAATCCTAAGCGGTATAATTATAAATCTTATTTTTATTAAAAATAGATTTTTTTCATACAATATATTTTGATTACACTTTTCCCTCCCCCTACTCCTTACCTCCTCTTGCATCCAGATCCATGCCCTTTCTGTCTCTCCTTAGAAAACAAAAATGAGCCAAAGAAAAGGCACAAGAAATGCATATTAGAAGCTGAGACACATGTTCACACCCACGAGAATACCACAAAAATACAAAACCAGAAACCATAATATATACACAGAGGACATGTAATGTTAAAAAAAAGGCGCTGACGAACATTGTGAGACAAAGAACTTTCAAAGAGTTTGCTGAGTTCTTTTTGTGTTAGCCAACTGCTGCTAACACATTTAGGGCTTGCAGCCTACCCTAAAGAGTGTTTTTTTCCCCCCAGTGAGACTCCCTTGGAAAAAACAAACTTTTCATTTGCAAGTGGCTGTCAGTTAGGTCTTGCTTCTGGATTAGGGATGGAGCGTGTGTTCACTTTCCTTTTAGGTTTAGGACCCCATCTGATACAGGCCCTATGTATGCTGCCAGTCTCTATGAGTTCGTATGTGCTGTATTTAGAAGGTTTTGTTTCCTTGGTGTCCTCAATCCTAAAATTATACACAAATACAAAGCTGATCAAAATTATTTCGGCTGTGTTCCAGAGCATGGTTGTAAAGTGATATAGGTAGAATCAGGGTGTGATGTGGAAAGTCCTTACATAGCCTGGTATTAGTCAGCATTTCTATTGCTGTGAAGAGACGTCATGACCACAGCCACTCTTATAAAGGAAAACATTTAGTTGGGGTGGCTCACTTACAGTTCAGAGGTTCAGTCCACTATCATCATGGTGGGCCATGGCAGTGTGCAGTCAGACTTGGTGCTGCAGAAGTAGTTAGGAGTCCTAAATCTTGCAGGCAACAGGAAGTGGTCTGAGATGCTGGGTGGGTATCTTGAGCATATATGAGACCTTAAAGCCCATTTACACGGTGAGATACTTTCTCAAACAAGAACACACCTACTCCAACAAGGCCACACTTCCTAATAATACCACTTCCTATGAGGAATGGGGGCTATCTCAGTTCAAACTACCACACCTGGGTTACATGACGTGGCTTGGAATTGGAGAGTAGGGAAGAAGTAGTCAGACCTAGGTTGTGTTTGAGTGTAGAATAGATAGAATTTGCTGATGGGCTGGCTGCAGATGCTGCACTTCCTGAAATGGAAAAGTGCTGTGGGACAATGGATTAGATCCTGTCAATTGTATTTTAATAAAATGCTGATTGGCCAGTAGCCAAGCAGAAAGTATAGGTGGGACAACCAGGCAGGAAGTAGAGGTGGGGCAACAAGAACAGGAGAATTCTGGGAAGAGGAAAGCTTTTTCTGCATTTGTGACCCAGCCACCGAAGAAGCAAGATATGACTGCCTCACTGAATAAGGTAATGAGCCATGTGGCTAACATAGACAAGAATAATGGGCTAATATAAGTTATGAGTTAATAAGAAGCCTGAGCTAATGGGCCAATCAGTTTATAACTAATGTAGATCCCTGTGCATTTCTTTGGGGCTAAACGGCTGTGGGACCTGGTGGGACAGAAAACCTCAGAAACAGGAAAGACTCAAAGGAAAGTACTTTAAAGATAGGAAATTAAAGTTTCTATTTTGGACATGCCCTTACAAGGCTGTTAAAGTGGGTCTCAGGGATAGTGATACATATAGAAGTCACTGTTGTATATGTTAATCTTTTTAGTTGGTCATTCTTAAGTTACAGTTTTAGTAAGCTCGTTCAGAAATTACATCTGTGTGTAACTGGACTGGGTAGACTCTATCAATCTGTTAGAATCTTCCAATGTCCAGAATGAAGAAGACCTTATATACAACCTGAGGGAATATCATTTTAACTCATGATATTGTTACAGTAGTTGCATGTGTTGCATATATTACAATAACACTGTGCACACATTAAAAGAATTCTCTTGAAAGACAAATAGGTGCCCGTAGGATGGCTTAGTGAGTAAAGATGCTTGCCACAAACATTGATGACTTGAGCTCCATACCTAGGAAGGAGAGAACTGACTTAAAAGTTATCTCCTGACCACCACTCCTGTGCCATCCTGTGCGTGCACACACATAACACACACACACAAACAAGGGAAATAAACTTATTTCTTAAAAAGACAAATAGACCATACGAAAGGTAAAATAATGATCCAATGAATCATCTGATAAAATCCCACTTTGTTATATAATCTGTGGAATTCCAAATCCAGATATTTCCCATAATGAACTTTTGATAAACCAATAGCTGCAGGTGTAGCTAAAGAGAACACAGATCTTTACACAGTAAGTCCTTCAGCTTAACTACACTGCTGTAAAAGTTTAAGTCAAGGGAACTGAGGTAGAGGGATGACAGCACTTGAGTTCAGAGGGGGCACTTGAGAGACACGGTGAACTTGTCGAGAAGGCCAGAGTGAGGGAGTTTTAGAATGACAGCTGTAAGGATTGCTCGGGCCATGGGAAAAACCTTTTTCTTCACTACAAGACAGCCAACACATTGACTTTGTGAATACATTGCTTCACTCACTCATCCAGCACACACTGTGTTTTGTTTGTTTGCTTGGCTTTTCTTTTTACTCTGCTCTTTTGGGTGCCCTCCACCCAGCTCCCAAATCAACACACAGATAATTATTAATACTTATGAATGCCCAGTGTTCGCTTGGCTTATTTCTAGCCAGCTGTTCTGAAATTATCCAAGTATCCCATCTACCATTTGCCTCCGGGCTTTTTACCTTTCTCTATTCTATATGTCTTTCTTCTCACTCTGCTGCTAGCTGTGTGGCTAGCCTCTGGTATCCTCCTCTCCTCCCTTTCTCACTCGCTATCCCTCTCTTCTCCCTTTTATTCTCTCTTCCCGGCAGTCCTGCCTATCCTTTCTCCTGCTCAGCTTTTGCCCATTCATCTCTCTGTTAGACCGATCATGTGTTTTAGACAGGCAAAGTAGCACAGCTTCACAGAGTTAAACAAAGGCAACATAAAAGAATGCAACTGATCTTTGCATTAAACAAATATCACACAGCATAAATGAATAAACACATCTTTAATCAATATTCCAAGACAACACACTTTCTTTTTCAGGGGAGAAAGGGCACATTTTGGTTCAGAATTCTAGGGTATTGTGGGAAGTCATGAAAACAGGGGCTAACGGGAGCTAATTACCATTGCCCTCAATCAGAAAGATGAATGCAAATTTTCAGTTCACTTTCTTGTTTCAGTGCAGTTCAGGGAAAGATACGATCACAGTTCAAGACAATCCCCTATACTTGTGCAGAGGCTCATCTTCCAGGTGATTTCCTCTGTTCTGGATATTAATGATTAGTTTGTTTTTGTTTTAATTTCGTGACAGGTAGTGCAGGATGACCTTGAAGTTAAGATTTGCTTTGACAAATAATATTGGAAGACAAAAATTCCTTGTGCATGTGAAAGAGGTGTATGCACATGGGGTGCATGTGTGTGTGCGCACACACATGAATGCATTTTTCAGGGTACAAGTGGAGGCCACAGGAGGACATGTTTTGTCTCTCCTGATGGAGGAAGGTCATTGGTTAATTAAATAAAGAAGCTGCTTGCCCTGATAGGTTAAAACAGGAGGGAGGAGTAAACAGAGCAGAATGCTGGGAGGAAGAGGAAGTGAGGTCAGACTCCACAGCTCTGCTCTCGGGAGCAGATGCCTCAGAGAGACGCTATGCTCCCCGCTCCTGGGAAGATACACTCCCGGTAAGACCGGTGCTCACTAAGACCGGTGCTCACAGATTATTAGAGATGGGTTGATCGGGATATCAGAATTAGCCAGTAAGGGCTAGAGCTAAAGGGCCAAGCGGTGATTAAATGAACACAATGTCCGTGTAATTATTTCAGGTAGAGCTAGCCATGTGGGCGGCCGGGTGCCGGGACGCAGCCCGCCGCTCCTATTTCTACACTCTCCTTATCTTATTCACTTGAGACAGGGCATCTCATGGAACCTAGAACTAGGTTGGAAGCTAGGAAACCCTAGCAATCCTTCTGTCTCCACAGCATGTGAGTTACAGGTTCTTGTGAGTCATGTCTAGCTTTTCAAATGGGTGTTAGCATCTGAACTCCAGTCCTTGTGAACATACAAGGTCATCCACTGGGCTGTCTTAGGGAAAAAAAATGCTTCACGTGAGAGTTTTCACCGCCCTTCTTCCATAACAGATCTAGACTTCTCAACTTCTTTAAAATCTATCTTTCTCTAAATTCCTTGCCTTAGCAGGATAGATTGTTTTGCATGAAAAAGATGCCCATGATTAAGGAAGGAGCAGAGGAGAGGTTGAAAACCGTTGGATGATTGGGCGATAAGAAATGTTGGGAAAGATGTTTAGAAGCAGCTGTGAGCTGAAAGCAATGGGGATTTTAGAAGTTCTGCCGTGGTTCAGCAGTTTTAAAAACACTCGAGTACTGATGCTAAAAGTGCTTTGCTTGATTCTAATCATGGTTCTTTCTTTGGTAAGAAGGAACCGTGTTGATGCTGGTTTTATAAGGGTTGTGATGCAAGTCCAATACCCATAAAAAGAGGCAGACGATGGGTTGTGTTCTTTCTTTATTTGGCTTTGTATTGAATGAGCACAAATCCGAAGTGTACGGTTTTACACACTTTTCTAACATAAACACCACTCAGATGCCGTCTCTTGTCCTCAGACGCCCACCTTGCCTTTCATGTAAGCCTCTTCTGGGTTCTAGCAGAGAAATGGCCTCAGATTCTGCTTCTTCATCAACCTTAGCAGGAAGAATGCTACTTTTCTCAAACTGGAGCAGAATTTGGGACTAGTGTAATTCGCCTGACTTGACTGACTTGCTGTGTGGAATTAATCCCTGGAGTAAAGGGGTCATTTAATTGGCTAGCCCTATGCTCAGTGCTTGCCACTATTTCCAGGAGGAAGGGTTAGCTTTTCCCAGCACCACATGGACTCAAAGGAAAGACTAGGAAGTCGTAAAATGAAAGGATATTTTCTTTATCATTAGAGGAGATTCTAGACCGTAGAATAATGGGGGTTAAAATTGAAATGAATGAAAAGGAGACTTAATAAAAAGAAGTAGATGATGGATGGATGAAGGGAAGCACAAGAAAAATGGCAGAGAGAAGGGAAAGACAAAAATAAGGGAAAAAGAATTAGAGGGTAAAATGGAGATAGAAGACATGAGAAAGGTTGATTTGACGAAGAACCACAGGGGATTTATTAGAAGAACTGCATACAGTTAGAGAGTCTGCAAACACTATGATATTCAGAAGGTTTACATGACATATGTTGAAACAAATTGGCATTTCATCCTTGGTCTTTCAAGCAGATTTTGGAAACACAGCATCTCATTTGCACCCAGGCTGAGTAGCAGGTGCCTCAGGGCCTTTCATATTTTCCATAGATATAAATGTTTACTCAAAATTTTCTTCACAGCTTCCTTTACCTCCTTATTCCTCAAACTATAGATGATCGGATTCAACATTGGAGTCAGCACACCATAAGACAGCCCAATGATTTCATCAGATGCGTTGGTGTGCTTTGACTTGGGTTTCATATACATAAAAAGGGCCGAACCATAGAATAAGATGACCACAGTTAAGTGGGCTGAGCAGGTAGAAAAGGCTTTCTTCCTTCCTTCCGCAGAATTAATTCTCAGGATGGAGGAAAGAATAAAAATATAGGACACAAAAATTAACAGCAGAGGAACCATTAACAAAACAATACTGGCCACCGTCATGATAAGCACATTCATGGTGATATCTGAGCATACAAGTTTCAGAAGAGCCAGGATCTCACAGGTAAGGTGATCAATGATATTATTGCCACAGAAAGGCAACACCATTGTCGAGACTGTTTGCACTAGAGAGTTCAGACAGCCTATGACCCAGGACCACACAGCCATGTGCACATATAACACCTTGTTCATGATTACAGGATACCTCAATGGATTGCAGATGGCTACATACCTATCATAGGCCATTACAGCTAGGAGGACACACTCTGTGGAGCCCAAGCCAAGGGAGATAACCATTTGCAGAGCACAACCAAGGAAGGTGATGGATTTTCTCTCTGACATAAACATGATAAGCATTTGAGGAATGGATGAGGATGTGTAACAGATATCCAAAAAGGAGAGGTTCCCAAGAAAGAAGTACATGGGGGTATGGAGTCGAGCGTCCAGGATACTAACAACAATGAGGAGACTGTTCCCCAGAAGGATTATCAAGTACATGATGAGACAGAGCACAGACAGGAAAAGCTGGACTTCTGGATACTGAGATAGGCCCACGAGGAAGAATTCCGTCACTGCAGAATAATTTCCCATCTCGACACACTTCCCTCACCTGCAGAGAGCACACAAAGACGTGACTCAAGGAAACTTAGGATTTTGATAGGGATCCATAATGTAACTTTCACATGTATTATTATTCTTAGGAAGGTTCCTAGAAGTCACAATGGCAGGGTTAGGATATTTTCCACTAATAATGAAAGAGATGCAGACAGGTAATACTGCTTTGCATCAAATGGCACCAGAGGCCTGGACTTGTGCTAGCAATTAGGTCCCTAATTGAAGGCAATCTCAGGTCAACTTCTTTCAAGTGTGGTCACATTAGTATTTTTATTAGTGAATATCTTGGAATAAAGCTGTATCTTTTTTTTTTTTTGAGACACCGTTTCTCTGTGTATCCCCGACTATCCCTGAACTTGTTCTGTAGACCAGGCTGGCCTTGAACTCAGAGATCTGCCTGCCTCTGCCTCTGCCTCCCAAGTGCTGGGATTAAAGCTAAACCATGACCAGCTAAACTGTATCCTATTAAAGCTGGGTCTAAAAGTATCATTTTGATTTGTGCCTTGCCACCATTTTAGACTATTGCCCATTTAAATTACTTAACTTTTTAGCATTGTGGCTAGGTAGGCTAGTGTCAGCTAGAGAAATGACTAAAACAATAATGTTTTGGTAATTCGCTTTGTGAATTAAATTAGGTGGAATCCACTTGATTGCATAATAGGTAGTTGCAATATGTCACTATAAATGAACATAGTAGAGTAAAATGCATAATAAAACAATATTTTAAAATATATGTTCATATTTAATAAATTAGGTTTTCAAGTCTAGTTTACTGAAAAGGAAATAGATGATTTGATTAAAAACGTTAAAGGGCCTGTATGTGGTCGTATACACATTTAATCTCAGGGCTTGATAGTCAGAGGTGGTGAATTTCTGTCAGTTTGAGGCCAGCCTGGACCACATAGCAATTTCTGGACCAGTTAGGGCTACATAGTGAGATCCTATCTCAAAAACACTCTGATATTAGAGTAAAGGAATTAAAGGTATAATAGGAACATTTTTCCTTGGAGCATCTGAACAGTGAGGAGTCTGGAGACCATGAAGCTTGGTTCACAGGAACTTCTAAGCTCTGAGGATGCTTGGATCCTGTCCTGTATAGTTTTGCTCAGCCTGGAATCCATTCTCCTTAAATTGAAATCACCAAGAATTATATTTCTTTCTTTTACAACTTTTCAGTGCCTTAAATTCTCTATTTTTCCTGCCATTTAGCTCCTATCTAGGAGTTCTAAATTTTCAAATTTCATTTTTTGCAAGATAAGACAATATAGCTTTATAAGTACTTAGTAATATATATATATATATATATATATATATATATATATATTATTTCAGTTTTTATATTTTGTGCTTTAAATGATATCCCAAGATAGTCAACAGTAGTTTTGTTTTGGGCTACCAGGCTTTTGTATGTGATGAAACTAATGGCTAATTTTTGAGCACTTCATTGTTACCTAATTATACTTTTGCAAGCTAAATGAACGTCTTAACTCATTAAGCCGAACCATAGAGTGAGCTGTCTGAACCAGTAGACCAGACCGTCTCTCACAGCCTCCTACACGAATTCTCAGCAAGAGACAACTATTAGGAAGAAGTTCCTTCTTGCTGTGTTAAACTTAATAGCAAGCTTCACTTGTTTTACTTTGAATCATAAGTGTGATACAGACGAAAACTCTGAAGGCTGGATCATAGCCTCCTTCTGTAACAGTTTCGCAGTTACTGGAATGAGCATCATCAAGAACAATGATGTGAGAATCATCCCCATCTCACTTCCCTCTATCAACCACGCACCTGGAATCTTCCAGCCTCTGTTGTTTATGCTGCAAATCAATACACACTTTCGAGTCTTAAGTGGCCTTGTTGTTGCCTTTTCTTCCATCTCCAAGTGGCTTTATCATTCTGTTCTGTTCTGTTCTGTATCTTATAGCTGTAGCTCTACATCCGTAAAACAACCCTTGTTCCATTTCCCCCGTATTTATTTCCTAGGGTGTCTAAATATGATTATAGCCTAGTTATATAAGGGATTGTACCCTAAATCTTTTCTCCAGTATCATAGCGCCTGTTTTCTGGGCTGTAGTGGAATGGAGATTTTTCTTCTTCATCTGATTGTATCTGTATCCATATTATATATTTTCTTTGACGCCCTTGTATCAAAAGAGCTTAAAGATATGGATGAAGGGCTCACTGTAAGGCTGGTCAAATGTGAGGGCGCTCTCATCTTTTGTGGAACAGGACAGAACAAATGTTCTTTGTGCATTTCCTTTCCATATTGGTGATGGGGAACCTCCTTCAGTCAAAGGCCTTTGAGAAACTGGGGCGTGACCTTGGGTACCAAGAAGCCCATTGGACCGCTTTCTTGCTAGCTTCCTGCTTGCCACACCTGGATGTTCGAGCCTTTTCTGTTTCCTAGTTGTGATCTGTGAGTTCCCTTTTAATAAAGAACACCTTAGTATACCCTATTGGGAGCTAGTGTGGGATTCTTTGATTTGCTTCCCCCTCCCCGATCTGAAGCGTTCCGCTTCCTGTCAGTTCTTTTTCCTTCTGAGAACACCGCCTGGACAGTGCTTCTGGCAAAGGTTAACACAGAAGCGATGGCAACCCTATTTTAACACATTAGGAAAGACTTTGTTTCTCCCTGTACTTAACTTTGCTATCTAGACACACTGACCACAAGGACTGACTCCCACAAAGGAACAAACAAGTCCAGGAAGAAATTTTAATTTTTAGAATATAGTTGTGAAGTAAAAGGAGAAAGGGAACATAAAAGGAAGAATAAAGAAAGGCAATACTTACAATCTGCTGAAAGCGTGTGAACAGAACACGTGCACCATGGCAGCAGGGCTGTTGAGCAGAAAAGGATGAAGGACTTGTGGCATCCTTTCTCTATTCGGATCCAGGCAAGGCAAGTTATTGTTTTTAGGTGAAGGGTTAGCTAGAGAAATGAAAGTCGGTAATTACACAGAATGAACCAAAGCACACAAAAGCCGTTTTTGGTTCCTCACTGTCCTCTCCCCTCCCTATTCTGCCGCTTTACTCTGCTGTGATGGAGCCAAGGAAGGAGTTCACAGGTGGGTCCCCTCCAGTGGCTTCCATCAGTTTCTCCAAAAACCACCAATAGAAGTAGAAATAAACTCTTCCTGGCTGTCCTGGAACTCGCTTTTTAGACCAGTCTGACCTCGAACTCACAGAGATCTGCCTGCCTCTGCCTCCCAAGCTGGGATTAAAGGTGTGCACCACCACCGCCCAGCAGAAAGACAATGTATATGCTACGTTATGCAACTTCAAGGCGGTCTTTAGCCCAGGCACCAATCAAACCCATCTTACATCCCTTGATATGAGAAACTGAAATCATGACTGCTCTTCCTAGTGCTTTGCATCGATTGCATTTTCTCTCGCCTTTGGATTTTTAACTACTAACTTTTCTTCACGCACATGCTATTTTACTAAGGTAGAAAACTTGCAGCTCAAGCTGTTTTCTAAGAGCCCTTGCTATGTACTCTCTTACTCAACACAGACTATGCCATGTATGGTAGGATTCACAATAGGGTTCTATTGTCAGTATTTGACTTTCAAAATGGACACAGGGTTCAAAATGCATATGGTAGGTATTTAGTACAGTTTAAGAAAAAATTAATTTACATGCTGCCTACCACATACTCAAATGAAAATAGTATAACTTATTAAACTAAAATAGCCTTTACCTAAATCTGTCAGAGCAGAGACAATTTAATTTGTAGGTACACATACAAAGAATACAGGGCACATTAAACCATATGTTAAAATGATGTCATTTATTTTTATTAATTCACAGAATTCCAAATTTATCGTAATATATGAAACAAATAGCTAACCCCCCCCCAATGGATTGCTATCTAACTGGATATAAAAAGAGTATTGGATGGCCTACAGCATCCTTTCTTGATGTAAACATTTGGTAATCTAGACCAAGGAAGATGATCATTAAGATGTTAAGGATGACCTTTGTCAAGCTATTAGTCACCACATCGCAAATGATGAGATGTTGATGCATATCTCTAAGATTCATTGCAAATTTATTATTAATTAACATTTCCACCAAAGCATCTAATAATAGAATAAATAAAAATAAATAACCATGCATGTGCTATTATTATTTTAAGTCAAATTATGTTCTAGTAGCTGTTATAACTTTTCCTTCAGGAATCTGAGATCTTTCATGTGAAGGCCATGGTGTGACAAGCAAAAAGACCTAGTGTCACATGCAATATATGAAAGGTGTAGTCTTAGAGCAGAGTTAAGGACAACGGAGGACAATGCTCATAGCACATGGAAAATAATTAAACTTTCTGACACTATCAATGATGATGATTTCCTATATGTAACTAGAGAAGTTGAGATTTTTATCTCTAATGTAGGATTTGAGGTGTTAATAATCAAACACTATTTTCCAAATAAATTTTAGCTAACCTTGTTTTACTATTATAAACATCAGAAAGGACTTTTTCAGATTTTCCTCAGAGGAACCTCCAGAACTTTGATGTGAGTTTTCTCTAAAGCCATAACGGGCAGAACTGGAGAAAGGCTTTATGCTATTTCTTGTACTGTAGGTGGATGCAATGCCTTTGATGCTCTGATTTTGGCTCGGAAAATTTATACAGGTACCCCTATCAGTAGACAGGTTTACACAGATTCAATCATAAAAAAATAATTCTGTAACTCACTGGTTAGAATGCACTCAAGTTTAGGAGTGCAGTAAGGCTACACTGTAACTACCTAGCAATCACACACACACACACACACGCACACACGCACACACGCACACACGCACACACGCACACACGCACACACGAACAACACACACACGCACACACGCACACACACACACACATGCAAAGAAGGGAGACTTGTGGGTTAGGAGGGCATGTGTGGAGCAACACCCAGGGCACTGTTACCTCTGCTCTTTTTGCTCTTCTTTCTGTTGTAGGTGATGTTTCGCTTCCTGGTCCTTCTGGCTGTGTTGCTCTGCCTCTAGAGGCTTAGTGGGAGATTGATCCTTTTTATTGTGCATCAGCAAAGGAAGGGGAACCAAATGTGGATCAAAAAGCACCCCCCCCACCTTTTTACCAAGAAAGAGCAGTGCATTGTTTGTAAAGAGTGTTGTTCACTCTGGTTCTGACTGTAGTCCAAGGAATCACTCAACAGTTTGCCATTCACTCGCTTTGGAAGGTTTCTTTAGGAGAACATATTCTGCACTAATGATGACAGTTCCTTCTTCCTCCAGATTTCTAACTGTTTAGAAGTCCTTTCCTTCTTGACAAGAAAGATGTTTGTCTAAACAAATAACTTCCAGGAGCTCTAAAAGGAGTTGATATGAAACAGCTTTGGGGAAGGTAAAATTAAATCTTCCTTCCTTCCTTCCTTCCTTCCTTCCTTCCTTCCTTCCTTCCTTCCTTCCTTTCTTCCTTTCTTTCTTTCTTTCTTTCCAGTTCTACCCTTCTTACGACCACCACCATGTGGATACAGAGTGAATTCTTTCATTGCTCAGAATGCAGTAGAAACTTAATTCACTTACCTTATGGACTCTTCCTCTGAGCAAGGGCTTAGTTGTAGTATTGATTAGAAGAAGCGTTCTGTTCAATTACTTTTGGTCTGCAGCCATAGCAACCTACTGTGAGTAGTTCTCTTACCTCCATTTCTGTCGGTAAGGTGTTTTTGTGGAGTACTGTGAGTCTCAAGAGGAGCTGTTTGGGACAAGAGACTTTATCCAGAGTTGTCTCTGTGATTTCTCGGCTGTATAAATCTTGCACAGATTACACTTAACTCAAGCATCACATAGATAGACTAACAGTGTCTAAATTGTAGGGTTATCATGAAGATTAACACAATACCCAAAAGATCTTAGCAGAAAGGGTGCATAATAATATAGTATGTTCAATTCCCAGGCTACTATTTTTTCATCTTCTAAGTAAGCAGAAGTCAATTTGAAATTTTATTCATAAGTAACAAGGTTATTTCCTTCAAGAAATAATTTCCTATTTCATTAACATTTTTAAATAAAATAAATTATTCTGTATTCTGTTTCCCTAAATCATCTATCCTTTGTGAAAATAACTCTTTAGAACTCTGTTTAACCTACATAACTTAGGGTTCTCAGATTATCCACATATAATAGATTACATCATTGACTGGGACCACAACCTTCAATTAAGGAAGACTTCATAGATACGAGCATAGACATTCTGTCCAACGTGTACTTTCTCTAGCACATTGCTAAAATGCCCTTTACACCCTGAAGTACAACAGCATGTGGCTGCACACTGAGGCATGGAAACAAGTATGAGATCATGGTGACTGTTCCTAGTCCCATAGCTTAAACTAGAGCTCCCTTCTCTCTGAGCTACAGTTAGTTTGTAGAACCCTGACATAAGTAATCTATAACTCTAAATGGCTGGTAGGTGTGTGTGTGTGTAGGGGGTGGGCTACCAAAATAAAGTTCCTAATTCCAGAAAAAATTCCTATTGAAAGTTTGAGTCAATATGGCAATTTGCCACCTATCTACTTGCTAACCTCTGGGCACTAAGTATTTCCAGGGGACCTCACAGTGCCTCTGGAAGCCAATTTAAATCCATCTTTGTTATCTTCTAAGAGATCCTATAATCCCACAAGTGATTTAAAGTTGAGTATTTAAATCTTCCTACAGGTAAAAACTTTTAGGACATTTTGGGCAATGTCTAGAAGACCTAATTTATCTACCTCATTAAATAGCAATTTTTCTATCTTCTTTCAATGTTTTTCCCTGATTATACAGATAATATATTCTATTGTCGAGTATTTCAACACCCAGGAAAGGACAAAGGTGGAGTTGAAAGTGTTCTATAATTCCAATAAAACTATTGATATTTTGGTAGATTTTCATTTTCATGTGTATTCTTTATGTAGCACTGGCTTCCCATTGCTAAGACAAAATTGAGGGGGAAAAGACTTACCATGGCTCAGTGTTTTAGAGTTTTCCATAAAGACCTCAAACCTGGGGCCTTGGGTCCAATGACTTCTGGCCTGAGGTGAGGCTAACATCATGGCATCATGGTGGGAAACAAATAGCAGAACACAGATGCTCACCTCATGATAGGAGAGAGAGAGAGAGAGAGAGAGAGAGAGAGAGAGAGAGAGAGAGAGAGAGAGAGAGATATCTTGGAACTCTTCAAAGGCACCTCCTCAGTGACGTACTTCCTCCAACTAGGATCTACTTCCTTATAGTCAATTCAACTATGAAGTCATCAATACATCGATAAGGTTAGAACTCTCATTAGTCAAATGCATCACTGTAACCCTATTCGTTAGGCACTAGGATATCAACACATGAACCTTTGAGGACATTTTATATCTCAATAGGTCCTGGAATGGAGGCAGTCCAGTGACTAGGAGCACTCATTATTTTTGCAAAGGTCCTGTGTTTGGTTTCTAGCATCCACAAGGTGGCTCACAGCCATTCATAAGTCCAGTTTCTGGGAAGTCAGAACTTTCTTCCGTGCTCCATGAACACCAGGCATGCATACAGTGTATATACTTACACATAGGCCAAATACTCATACACATAAAATAAATTAAATTATTAAATTTAATTTAAATTAAAATTTAAAAAATTAAATTAAAAATTGCATAGGTCCTGAACGTGTATTGACTTTTGTCTTGTCGTTGTTTCCTACACAATGAAATGTAACAGCATATACAGCATCTATACTGTAATAAACTATACAAATAACCTAGAAGTAATTTCGTGCTTATGTGAGGATGTACATAGGTTATATGCAGCTTCTACAATGTTTTATATAAAGGATACAAACAGGTTTTGGTAAATGCTTCATGTTTTGGAATGAGTGCTTCACAGATGCTGAAGGAAAACTTTTTTTATGATTACTGATTTATATAAAAAGGGTACACAGAGGAAAGGCGTGTGGGAAGGGCACCCTGGGACTTCTGTGGACTTTTGTAGGTATGCCATACTACAGACTTCATAAACACATACATACTTTGGCAACTCAGAAGTTCTCCAAAGCCTATTCTTTGGGTTTTTGTCGGGGGGAGTTAGGGTTTTTATGGTTGTGTAGGAGTACTTTATTAAATAATTGGCTATTGATGATCAACCCAGTTCCCAGCTCTTCTTTCTTTCCCAAAGATACAGGGCAGGGAGATGAAGGTGTACAAATGGGAGATCCAACCTTGAATTTTCTGTCTCTTATTGGTGCAAATAGACTGTAGTTTCTGTCTTCCGGTCACATCTCTGATGTCTTTCCTCCTGATTTCAATCACATCTCTCTTGACTTTTCATTATGTAGCCCAGTTTTAATTAATTAATTAATTAATTAATCTAGTGTTAAATCTGTGCCCATACAAAAGCAATGGGTACCTGTGGAGGTCAGGGAACAACTTGTGAAAGTCAGTCCTTTCCCTATCAATCCATGTGTTTGTGGGATAGAACTTAGGTCATCAGGGTTGGTGTGGCAAACACCTCTACCGACTGAGTCATTTTGCTGGCTCTGATCCCAATTTCATGTCTCTGTTCTGTTCATTACATCATGACTTTTACATTTATGTGCTGTCCCCTTAATCCATACAAAGTCTGTTTGTTAGAGAAACAGAATACAAGCAAGAAACAAGTGTTGTTGAGGTGGTGGGAGATACTTAGGACAAAATGGGCCCATTGATGATTGTAGCAATATTATGTAACCATGGTGACCACATATAACCTTTAGCTTGAATAGACAGATGAGCTTCTATTTCTTTTCAATGATAGTAAAAGAAACCCATATGTGATTTCAAGGTGATAAAGTTTTTCTAGGCTCATCTTAAGACTAATAATTCAGAGTAAAAATAGCTGTATTTTAATGTAGGGAATCATTTTAAGGAACAGAAAAAGCTTGAACCAAGTTAAGTGTGTTGTACTCAACTTATCATAAGCCTGTCTTTAGAAGGATCAAAATGGACAGGAACACACATTTCCTGGTAGAAGGATAAGAAAATGGTATTTGAATGACATTTATCTAAGAGAGAGAGCAGGGCCTAGGAGTTAGGAAATGTGAGCAGTGTGTGCACATCTCTCCAGTGAGAATCATGCACAGATGTGTGCGAGCTCAGCCTGAGGCACGGTGACACAAAAGGAAGCCAGGGCAAGCTCTGTTGTATGGAGTTGACGCTGGCAGAGGTGGCCCCAGACACTAAAGCCCTAGACATTGATTTGCTATTTTAACAGTAGGCTGTAATACCTGACAGAGGGCTAAAGTAAATCCTGGGGTCTATGGGAGAAACGGGAATTGGTCCTGGGAAAACAGTTAATGAAACCAGAAAGGGAGAAGACGAGATGGTAGATTAGAACTTGGAAACCCTGAAGGCTTGCATTTGATTGTTAATCAAAGTCATCTTAATTGCTTCTCCTTGCCATTTTCTAAAGGGCTGGAAGATCACAGCTGCAGGTGATGTTTATACGATGACCAGACACATTTCAGACAAAATTATAATTCTGTATTTAGCAGAGCAGTTTAGGAAAACTCATTGCTCAATGAACTGAAACGAAGTCTCCTCCAAATCCCTACTTTGAAATCTTAACCACAGAGTGATGGCTGTAAAAGGAAAGATTTTTTTTTTTTTAAATGTGATAAATCCAAGCAGCGAAGCATCAACACCATTATTGGTATTTGAACCTGCAGCAAGATAGCAAGATTTCCTTGGGCAAAGTAACAAAAAAAACACACACAAAAAAAACAAAAAACAAAAACAAAACAAAACAAAAACCTAGATGTGTGGGAAGCAATCTATCATTGTACAGTATTTTTTCCTTTTATTGAAAATAGGAAGCAGGGTCTTTAGGAAGTGATTGGATCATAAAGATGGAGCATTTAAGAATGGGATTGGTGCCTTTACCATAGAGATCCCAGAAAGTCTCCAACCTTCTTCCATGTGAAGCAGCTGTGAGAAGAGGCCCGCGAGGAAGTGGGCATTTATCAATTATCATTAAATCTACCAATATCTTCATGTTGGCCTCTCCAGCCTTCAGAATCTGAAGAAATTAATTTCTGCCATTTATGAACTACTCAGTGTTGTAAGTATTTTGTTATAATAGCCCATGTGTACAAGAAAGTGAATGTTATCTCTCTCATTTGCAGTTTCTGAGGAAGTACTGCCTGGCTAGATTGTTATGAGTAGTACCTCCCAGTGACCTGGGCCCCGAACTCTTTCTAGTATATGGGAGAGGATAGAGCTGACAAAGAAGTTGGGTGGGACAAATTAGGCTTGGGTGAATTCCACATGAGTACTAGTTAGGGTTATGGTTTAGCAAATAGGAAGTTAGGTCATTCATTTAACCGAAGCATACTATGGTGGCGTGAATGGGAATTGTCCCCCCTGCCCCCACGCTGGGCTCATTTATTTGAATATTCAGTCAGTCCCCAATTTGTGTAACTATTTGGGGAAGATAAGGAAGTGGGGCTTGTTGGAGGTGTGTCCTTGGGGGCAGGCTTTGAGGTTTCTGAATCCCTGAGATACCTCCCTCTGCCTTGTGCTTATGGATCAAGAGGTAACCTTTCAGCTACTGCTCCAGCACCCTGCCTTCATGGTGTTTCTGGCCATGATGGTCATGGACTCTAAACCACAGAAATCGTAAGACCCCAATAAATTCTTTCTTCTATAAGTTGTCGTGGTCATGGTGTCTTCCTACAGCAAAAGAAAAATAACCAAGACTCACCATTCATTCTCAGTTAAATTGACTTATCTCGCATTTCTAGATAATACTCGTATCTTACATTTAAATTTGTCTGAAATAAATTTTACTACATTATATCATCTCTTTAATTGTATTACTGTATTTATTTGACTTACTTAGTATGTCTTTCTTTTTACAGATTTGTTTATAAAAATCTTTGTTTTTCCTCTATCTTTCATTTATTGTGAAACATAGCTTCTATAATGACTACAGTCAACTTACTTAATTCTTTTGTCCCCCAAACATTTACATTGTGATATAGCACAGCATATCTGTCCTCACATGAAGTTAGCAATGAGAATTCCTTCTCAGGTTTGATCTGTTGCAGCAAATAACACCATCTTTCACGTGCACGTTGCTTTCTTATGTTGCAGCTCTTGCTGAATGACATTTAGAAATATTGTCCACTGACAAAAATGAGCTCTGATGTCATGTTGTCTTTGCTTGGTCTTAATACTGTAGCTATTGGGCCCACTTGTAACCATGGTGGATGAATATTATATCCCATTTATGTTAAAAAAAATTGAAAGGAAGGGGGAAATGATGCCATTATATCACAATCTTAAAAAAGAAAAATAATTTAAAAAGTTGAATTCTTTATTTGTTTATATTCATTTCAACAGGTTGTCACCACAAATGTTGTAATAACTATTTCACGTCAGAATTTGTTTTCCTGTCCAAAAGCAAAACCTGGTTTGCTCAGGCGTGGAGATGGTTGTATTATTTGACACTTGGGCTGTGCTAGTGTGTGCATGGCTGCTCTTCCCTGAAGCCCAGCCCAGGGGTGCTGTTGACAGGAAGCTGCCATTTCCAAGCTAGGCTCCAGCAAATAGAGCCATTCCTCACACAGTTGGTGTTTGCTGAGATCAGTAGGTTCCCTGAGAGTGGGGAGATGGAATGTGCTTATGGTTTTTGACTGTACAAGTGACTCTTGACAGTCACTTCTGATGTCCTGACAGTAGGTGGCACTGTACGCCCGGATTTCTGCCATAGATTGACCTAAGGCACAAGGTAGGTAGGGTGGCAGCATCTTTGGTGACTTCGGGTGAGTGCAACCCTCAGTGGCGACATAGTACCTGTTAAAAATTCATTTTGCATATCAGGATAGATTTGGTGTGTCATTCTTTGGGCTGTTGGTCTCATTCCAACTTGGAGGTAAACATTTCTTTTATATCTTCTGAAAAACATTCAACAAAGATTAAAGAACATTATAGATGAGGCTAGACAGAGGCATGCATAAACAGAGTAGAAATCACTGTGCATATGGCTATATTGTTTGAAGATGCCAAGAGACCAGAATGATGCTGGTGGACTCATATTCTTCATGATTAAACATAAAAATAAATGTGACTTTCAGTTAATATATTAAGAACAAAGTATCATTTTTAACAGTCCTACATTTCCACCATATAGCTCTATCAGAGATGTCAAGTTTTTATTTCCATGCCTCTATCAATTTGCACGAGTAGCAGTCTGAAACTTGCTTTTCCCAGAGTGTAAATTTCGGGGGAAATAAGCTATTTTGTGAGCAATATACTTAAGTTGTATTAAGACTTTGTTTAAATTGCTTCTGGGGCATTTATCCCACAATTACTAAAATGTTTCTAAGTTGTGCTTCATTTGCATTGTAACCTTAAAATCGCTTAGAAGATTGCATCAGTCTTAAGTGGCACAAACACTGTGAGTTTCTTTGGTGATCCATTGGCAGGTGCTTTTAAAGCTTCCCGTATAAAAAAAAATGATGGAACTCGAAACAAACCCCGTCTTTGTAATAAATGGACATTATGTTTATTTTGTCATCAATGATTGTTTTTTTTTCTGGCAGCTCCTTGACTTTTATGAGAACTGAGAAGAGCTTAATGAAATTATGGAGATGAAATTTATGAAATAGCCAACATCAAAAAAGGGTAGGATCTCCAGTTCTAGTGTTTTAGTGCCGAAACACTCTGTATTCAGTGCAGTGGGGATATGATGTGGGGTAGCACGTTGATGCACTTAAGAAATCTGAGTGACTTATCCCGCTTCTCGTGGAGAGTTCTGAATATGCAATGAGGGTGAGCAGCAACCTCTGGGCAAACAGAGCTCATTGGTGCCCGTGAAAGGGAGGGTGTTCTGTATTTCCTTACACATGTAAGTGTCTAGTTGCTGACATTTTGTGAGCTGTACTTTATTTGTGATTTGCTTGTGTCTAGACACTTGGCCAGTAGCAGCTCTTGTCCGTTATATGTGTCAGGCAGGACAGCAGAGTAGCCCAGAGACACTTGCTAAATTGCATTAAAAAGATGAAGAACCTTCTTACCTAAAATGTCCCTTTTCCCTTTTACAAACGCCACTAGTGGTCTACTTGATATTCTTATGATATTGCATATGCGCTCATTTTGCCCCATATTGAAAACATCCAAACACATACTTCTTTTTAACATATTATTTTTCTATTCATCCTTTATAGAAGTCTTCTGAAACTATGGTTAAGTTCCCATTGTAGCAGGATTTATGCATACTACATTTTATTTGAGCAACTGAAGAATGGTGCTATTTGTTAAGGATAGCACATTAGTTTAGGAGAAAAATTAGGCTATGATACATATGATGCTTGAGATGATTAAATACCTTTTAGCCAATATTATTTTATATACTTCAAGTTTGTTCTATACCATTTGCTTGAAATATTGTAGCAACATTGTGTTAAAATAATCCCAAATTCATAATGCAAATGAGATACATAATTCTAACCTGGTTACATGTATTCTTAATTAACTCTCTAACAAGGACTATATTTTAGAGGATAAAGGAGCCATCATGAGATTAGAAAAATCTAGCTAATCTTAACTTAAAGGACTGGAACATAGTCTTCCTTTATTTATGCATCCAGTTATAGACATTTTTGGCCCATAAGGGTAGCCATTTAAGAGTGCAGCTGATTTCTATAGACACTGCATTAACAGACCATCATGCATGGTAACCACTGGAGAGTTCCTGCTCCGGAAATAAAACATTAGCATGGTGTTTTAGCAACGTTCCTCCTTGCTGTGGCAAAATATCTAACAAAAAACAACAAAGGAAGAGTTTACTTAGGCTCAGAGTTTGAAGGTTCAGTTCATCACGGTGGGGAGGGCATGGGAACGAAAGCGAGGCAGCTTCTCCTGTTGTGCCATCAGGAAACAAGAAGATGTGCACTCCTGTTCAGCTGTCTTTTTCATTTTCATGTAGCCCCAGTCACTAGTTCATGGACCAGCACTGCTCACATTTAGGGTGGGTCTTATCTCTTTAGTTAATTCAATTTAGGAACTCGCTCGTAGACAGTCCCAGAGGCGTGGCTCCTAGGTGATTCTAGATCCTGTTAAGAAGACAGTGTAGATCATCACCTATGGGGAAAGTCTGATTAGCCACCTTTGAGAGAATGTGTCCTGCTCTGGCTTTCTGGACACCCAGATTCTGAGGCCACTTACCTTGTCCCGATTCTATGCACATGTCTAGTGGGAATAAAGTCGTCACCTCCTTCAGTGTCTAGAACTCCTATGGTGCGCCACCATGAATACCATCCCCCCAGTAACTTAGCTTTGGGTATCTAGTAATACACTTTTTAATTTTCCAGTTGCTGAGAAGATTCTAGCACTAAAGAAATCCATTTCCGTCTTTGGATATGGAATGTGATTGTTTCTCTTCTTTGCTAGGGAGCCACACAGTGTGCTAGTTTTCTAAAGCACAAAGGCATTGAACCACTATGGGCTGTTTGTACCCTCTGAGATCCCTTATCATCCACCATGAGCAGGGCTTCCTACACCTACATAGGTGGAGGATTACAGAAAGTTTCAATATTCTTGAAAACATTTTTTTTTTAAACAAGGTTGACTTTTGTGGGGATAATATTGTGTAGGCTTGCTAAGGCCAAGGGTTGATGTCAGGTGTTCTCCCCTGTTAGCCTCCATCTTATTTTCTGAGAGAGGGTCTCTCACTGAGCCTGAAACTGATTTGTTTAGACTGGGTAGCCAGTGTCTTAAGTATTATCTCCTCACCTTTCTTTCTTTCTTTCTTTCTTTCTTTCTTTCTTTCTTTCTTTCTTTCTTTCTTTCTTCCTTCCTTCCTTCCTTTCTTTCTTTCATGGGTCTTCTGCTCTCAGCTTCCCTAGTGCTGGGATTAAAGGTGGGCAGCCTTCAGAGCACTGAGTATCTGTCCAGTTTCCTATGGTTTTATTCCCCTCTTCAATGGCTGTGAATTTTTCAATGCCCTTTCTGACCTTCAAGTTTTCTTTTAATAAATCCAAGGAATTGAGAACATGAATGAGAAACCGTTCAGGTTTAGGGCCCACACAGATACTTGCCATCATTAGGAAACAAATGTAGTACCATTGGTATTCTGAGTGTGCTCTTACAAAGACTCAGAGTTCTATTTAATTCTTTCGAGGGGTTTTGATGTTTTAAGTTTTAGAAAATCAGTTTTGCCTAAGCCTAAATACTTAATATTGTTGCTAGTACTAAATAGTTCCGCTGAATATATGTATAATGTTTAGCTAACTTGTACATTCATAGTAAAGGAGATTAAGTGTTTTACATCTATGATGCAGGAGCCTACCAGGAACTGAGAGCCCAAGTTTTAAGCAGAGTTTAGTTCTTCCTCTTGTGATTTTCCTTCAGCTGCAAGCCCTCCCTTATTTCACAGTGGCAGTTTACCCAGAATCCTGCTGTCTTGTCCAGAAAACATTCCAGTTCACTCTAAGTTTTCATTACTCCATGCCACACTTCGTTCGATCAGTAGCCATGGAAATGAAACTCACGCAAAAACTCTTACTTCTTCGGAATGATTCTTTTCCTTCCCCATTTCCGTCTTCCTTTTTTCCTTTCATCTTCAGCCCCTTCCTTCTGACCTTTTTTCCCTCCTCCCTCCTTTTCTCTTCTCTTCTTCTTTTTCTTCTTCCTCCTCCTCCTTCTTCTTCCTTCTATATCTTCTTCTTTTCTTCAATGTAGGACCGCATATCCCATGTAGCTAGGTTGGTCTTAAAGTTTCTGTGTAACAGAGGCTGATCTTGAATTTCTGCACCTCTTCTCACTACCTTCTCAAGTTCCGAGATGCTGGGAATGCACCACCATGCCTGTCACGCAAGTGAAAAGACTCTTCAAACCTCTTTCCTGCTGTTTTTCATTGAGTTAAGCAGCTGCCCCTTAAGCAACTGCTGTCCTAATCAGCACTTGCAACACAGAAGCTACAAACAGTGATTTAGTTTCACTGGTGGTAACAAGTTTTATCTTGATCTCTAACCACTGTAGAACTCAGGATTCAAGGGGCGAGGTGAAATTCTGCTCGTTCAGAGATGCTGAATAGCAAGTAGCTAACCTCCTCTCCTCCCTTATGTCTCCCCCCAAAATTAGCACTCCTTCTGCTTTACTCCCACATAAGAACCCTGGCTACAAATGGTTCCTCCCTGCCACTTCCTGTCAGCTAGTTGCTAACTCAGTATCTTGATTGCAGGTTAATTTTATTTAATCAAACAAATGTAACATGCCTTTGCATGATTAAACAAATATTTCACAGCATGAATAATTGGAACACATCTTAAATTAATATTCCACAACACTTTCCCTTTGCATGAAGCTCACGTTTGTCATCTGAGTTGTGAGTCTAGTATGGATTTACTTAGAACAGTGGATGAAGCAGAAATTAGAAGTGCCCTTTTAATATTTATGTCTGAGTTCCTTTCTTTACCTGTTATGGCCTCATTCCTTGTTCAGTAACTTGAGCGTAATAATACAATTTTTAATAAGTCTAAACAAAAACAAAAGTTGTGCTGAAAACCAACCCCCAAAGCAAAACCAAAAACTAAAGCAGTGGTGGGTTGTGTGGATGGCTAGTCAGGGCTACATAGTCAGATCTTGTCTCAACAAAACAAAAACAATGTCCCCTCAAACAAGAAAATAAACTGCGATGTTACTTGGAATGGAACATACGTTATGATCACTAAGGGCTTAAAATCTCCCAGGGGCCAGAATTGAACATACCATAAGGGTTAAATAATACCAGATAAATCAGTAGTTGTTTTTTGAACATCTTTTTATCCCATGAAAGGTTAAATGAGGCATTTTGTGAAAGCAGATAGCTCATAGGAGAGTCTTGTAGCATTTTATTTCTCCTTCCACACAGTCTGGTTCTTTAGTCTCCGACTTCTCTTGGTCCATTCCTTCCCTGACCAGAAAAATGAAGGATGCCTTTCAGTTTCTTTCCTTCAGGCATCTTTGGATGACTTTCTCCTGTGCACTCTCTGCCCTCTCTTTTATTCAGAGCACCCAGAACCTATAACTAATTATCTTATGTTCCAGAATCCTAAAAGCAAACAAGGAAGTGTAGAGAGGAGATGACAACAGCATAGCTGGCTGTCCATATTGGCAGATTCCAGACTTGGATTCAAGCAGCTGTGGGTTCTGAGTATGCATCTGGACTGCTCGTGTACAGGCAGTCTTGTCATTTTGTATAACAAACACACTCTAATAACCGTTTATAAAACATTTGCATTGTGTTAAGTGTTATAACCAATTTAGAGGTGATTAAAATTCATTAGAGGTTATGGGTAGGCAGTTAAATGCAAATACTACATCAGTTCCCATGAAGGATTTCAACATTCTTTGATTATCTGTTCAGAGGTGGGGTGGGTCCTGAAATCAGGGCTTTGTGGGTGCTAAAGTATGCATACATTTACATAATGCATATTAAGTACAGGGAAACATATACATATTATGTGTTACCTTCTAAATTCCTTGTAATTGATTAAAGCTTGTTGACAGTATAAAATATGATTTCCCTATCGCCTCATTCAGACACAGGTCTAAGAATTCTTGTGAAAGGCTCTTATTTACAAGAATCAGAGCACAACGGAGGAAGACAACTGATGTGCAAGGTAATCCTACTTCTGCGATGCAGACTATACTTTAAGATGTGCTGGCTGTCAGGAAGTACATTTTAAAGTCATTGTCATTAGTGCCAACAGTGCTCATGTATGTGCTGCCTTCATTTCGGGACCACGCACCTCCCCACTCTTCAGGCTAGAGATGATAGACTTGGGCGAGTCCTACTTACCTTATGGAGACGTCCACTAGCCTTTTTGACACTTTAACTTTCCTATGTGAATAAGGTTTTCTTGCTCTCACATGGGCTTGGTGGGCGGAATCTTTCATTGCTCAAGAGACACCTACCACACAATACTGAGACTGCTGGATTTTCGGAGATTTGCTGTCAAGTTTCAGCATCACTAGCCATCACTACCAATATGAAAATGTCCCTCGAAAGGAAGACTATTGTGGTGGATGATTTTCTTTTTTTGTTTAGATTTTAGGCATGGGAGCCGTCACAGAGGAGCCCCTCCATCCTCTATTTCTTCTGTGAAAGTCCACGTCCTTCACTTGTCAAATCTGCTGTCAAGAGTGTCATTTTCCTAAGGAAGGCATTTGATTTTAGCCTACCCGAGTTATGTAGGAAAGATCACAGACAAGATGATTTCAGTTAAAACATATTGAACATTTTTGCACGATCTTCCTGTCTTATAGTGTACAAGCCACAAGATTAACATTAAAAAAATAGCTTCATATCTCTGTGGTATTCTACCTCAGCTGTCAAATCTAACTCCAGATAAATAAATTAGCTGTTTGAATGGATGATTTATGACTCACATTTTGCTTCTAAACAACAGTTTGGATGATGGTGTTGGATTTATCTGGCCAGTTACATGTTAGCAGATGACCCTGCTTCTTAATTTGACACTCATCCACACAAAATGTGTTTCTAGTGATCGATTCTGGAAAGGGTTCTCATCAAATTCAAGTTTCACTAAGCTGTAGAGACTTCTAAATCGAGTCATAAAGGGTGGGCAACTATTGGTAGGGTTTTACCTAAAATTTGGCTGAATATAGAGCATGGGCATTCGATTCTTAGTTGGCCAGCAAATCTCTGGTCAAGGCTGTCCATGAGCCTCAGTGGTCTGGTGTTGGTAGGGCAGGTATCCAGGGAGATAGGAATCCAATAGGGTTTCTCTCGTAATTTCAATGAAAGGTTTGCTTCTATTTAGAACTGTTGTCAGAAAACAGCTGGTTTACACATATGTTTACACATTGGCCTCCCAACATTCTTGAGGTGATTGCTGTCACACAACTTTACTCTCAAACGTTTTTTATGGGATCTGTTACTTCAGAATAAAGGCGATATGCATGGAGGCCATTATTTGTACTTTTTGATGTGAGAAAAATTCCTTTAAGGGAAGTGATACTAAATGTTCGGCCCTTCAGAAGTGCACGGTGTTGGGTACCATTGTGCTGGAAAGTTGTCTTGTGCGCATGCTTTCTTCCCTAAGGTAAAGTGTCACTACTTGTCTCAGTGTAGAGAAGGAAAGGTTTTCGACTATGAATCATCCATACCTAATTGTTTTCCTGTAGGATTTGACTTGGTATAGTGGATCATTTACACATTATCCTTTGAAGCAATACTTTATTAATATTTATTTCAACGATTTAGATGAAATGTTTATAGTACATCCCTTTAATAGTGATTTAAAACTATATTATTTTTGAAGAATTTTAATTTATATAACAATACTCATGTTAATATAATTAAGTAAAAGAGAAATGGAAACTATGTCAGCATTATTTATAAAATTAAAACTAAAGCCAGAAGAACTTATGCAGAAAAATTATTCAAAAATTAGCCACAGCATCTTTTTTAAATCCCAAATTTTCATACAAATATGACTTCATGTGGATAAAACAAAAGCACAATTCAAAGAAGAGAAAAATTCATATGCTGGTGCCTGTAGAGACCAGAAAAAGGCATCAGACCGCTGGAGCTGTAGTTGTGAGCCACCCAACATGGTGGGTGTCAGGAACAGAATTCTGAAAGAGTAACTCTAGCTCTTCACCATTTAGTCAACCCACAGTGGGTTTTGTTTTGTTTTGTTTTTTGGTTGTTTGGTTTTTGAAAGTAGTGTTTGTAAAAAAGACCACAACACTTCAACTCTATGGCCTTTTTAGAAGCAAGATTAGCCACATGTTGCTGGAATGGACCTAGTGGCTGAGTATCTATTTCTTTTTTTTTTTAATTTATTTATTTATTGAGGATTTCTGCCTCCTCCCCGCCACCGCCTCCCATTTCCCTCCCCCTCCCCCGATCAAGTCCCTCTCCCTCATCAGCTTGAAGAGCCATCAGGGTTCCCTGACCTGTGGAAAGTCCAAGGACCGCCCACCTCCATCCAGGTTTAGTAAGTTGAGCATCCAAACTGCCCAGGCCCCCCCAAAGCCAGCACGTGCAGTAGGATCAAAAACCCATTGCCCTTGTTCTTGAGTTCTCTGTAGTCCTCATTGTCCGCTATGTTCAGCAAGTCCGGTTTTATCCCATGCTTTTTCAGACTCAGGCCAGCTGGCCTTGGTGAATTTCCGAAAGAACATCCCCATTGTCTCAGAATGTGGGTGTACCCCTCGCGGTCCTGAGTTCCTTGCTCGTGCTCCCCCTCCTTCTATTTCTTGTGAACAAAAATGACCCCTGACCCTCACTAGCACTAAGGGACACTGAGCTTTGATTTGTTCCCTGCGCAGAGCTATCGTTTTTTTTTCTACTTCCGCAAAGCTTTGCTTAAGTCTGTTTGACCTGGTTTTTGTCTGCAGTACCCAAGTCACCATATGGTGCTTATTATTTGGGTGAAGGAGCTCAAGTCAAAGGGGACACTATGTGGGGCAATGGTGACTGGACGGTGGAACTGTGGAACCCTGGAGCACAGAGACATGTTGGCATCTCCTGCTGATCTCAGTGGAATGCTTCTGTTCAGATGAACTCTTTGGGTATTATGATAGTATGAAACAGTATGGATTTCAAATTTCCTGTAAAATTACTGAAAAACTGAATTGCTGCATAGATTCTAGTTTTTACTGAGCAAGTTAATATTTTTCAGATTTATTATGAGTTTTGGGATGCAACCAACATTTACAGTAGCCTAGGAATTCCAAGTTGTAGAGGCAAATCATTTTTAGGTTACTCACAGTAAATCTAATTTAACAATTATGAATTAAATGACTTAATATGTATGAAGTTTTATAAGAATGTCAGGAAATGCATGCACTATTACTGTTGTTAATAACTAAGAAATAATAACACTTAATAAATTCTTTCCATTTATTATTAAGATACTACAGGCTAAACAAAGACCCAGATAAAGTCCTTAGAATACAGTTGAAATAAGTGCCTTACAATAGAGGTAGGATAAGACAGGTCTTGAAATCTTTTGATTGGCTGTTAAAGATACAGCTAATTGGTCTAATCTAATTAAGTCTTTAGGGTATTGTTCTTGAAGTTCCAAAACTTTTGGAGCAATTTAAATTATGACTTAAAAAATTTCAAAATTCCCCAAGAGCGAGAAGTCTTTAAATGACTTCACTGAGCCTTAAAACAATTCTTTGGAGAATTTCCTGGATCTTACACAGATCAGTGTGAAATGTGCTGTATTCTCAGACGAAACTGCTCAATATTTAATGTTCACCATTTGAGTTGGAAGTAGCAACAGCAACTGTGTTCCTGCTGGAAAGACATGCCCTAGAAAGGTTTGAAGTAATTTGGAAATGTCTTTTGTAAATTACCCTTGTCAATGTTTTCCAGGTAATTTGTCTTGTTGCATCACACCCCCCCCCCCAGTGGTAATTGCTTCTTTAGAAAGTCATCAGACTCATGGGCAACTTTGTAGAATAGAACGAAAGTCATGGGAAAATAGTCTACTGTATGTTGCAATCTGGGAGGTAAACTGGTCCTCCCTCCAGAACATGCCAATCATTATCAACAAGCAAGTGTGTCTTAATGAACTGAGTTGATATAAATCTCATGCTTTGGGGATGGGACATTTTTTATTAGGGAGACTGTTAAAGTTTATTAGGGAGACTGTTAAATCTAAGAGTACCATCTTCTTTTGTTTCAATGAAATCATTGCACTTTTGCCACTGGATTTGTTCTCTTGATCAGAATATAGAATGTCTACACATCTAAGAGAACCATCTCCTTTTCTTCCAATGAAATCGTTGCACATTTGCCATTGGATTTGTCCTCTTGATCAGAATGTGAAGTGAAGTGTTGTATTAATTTCAGTGAAGTGATTTACTTCACAGCAAAAAAAAAAATCAGTTTTGTTTGGTCCAGGTTGGAAACAGAGTGTCTTATCAACGAGTGGGCAGCATTTTGCCTTGGTTACTGGTCTGGGTCATCTATCTGGGAAGGCTTTTGCTCTTCAGTACATCTTTCGGTTTTAGAGTGACAGGAGGAGAAATGGAACACTGGGTCAGTAACTGAAAGGAAAAATTTGACTCATTTTTACATGAGTGCTGGAGAAATGATATTAAATATTTAAGATTTCCCCTTTGTTGTTGGCAAGGCATTTCTATGGCGGCTAGAGATGTACTGTTGTTTCTGGTCACATCTTAGGCCGGATTTTAGATGAATGAACTGAAGTAGCTCTTAGTGAAAAATGTCAGCCTGTGAGCTTCATATTTTAAAATGTGGGATTATGTGATAATCTTTTTACTCCTCACAGTGGAGTAAATGGACCTTGGTAGACTGTATCTATCTCAACTCATAGATGTGATATAGGTTTATTACATTAAGAGGGAACAAGACCAATGATAGATAAAACTTTAAAGATGCTCTTTTAGTAGGGTGATATTAGGAAGTGTAAAATAACTCTGTAAGAATAAAATGTTGACTGGAAATGAAGGAAGGAAACCAAAACAATTCTTACCATATGCTGCAGGCTCTATACGCGTATTGTTTTGCTTATTTTCTCAAGAAACCGATAATAAGGCTATTAAAATTCCCATGCTATAGATGAGGACATTGAAACTAAGGAAAGAAAATTATCCAAAGTCACAGAGCTCAGAAACTGCCAAGTTAGCACTTAGATGCATGTTCTTTTATGTAGACAAAATCGACTTGACTTTACAATAACAAACTGAATGGTGGCAGTGGGTGGAAGAATGATTCTCACAGTGAGATTACTTTTAAGATATCATGTACTAGGGAATTAAGATTTGGGAGGCTTTGTTTATAACACAGCTTCAAGAGCATCTGGGATTTAGATACAAAAGAAACAAGCACATCTAGCTTATAAGAGAATCTCAAAGTAAAAAGGGCGAGATAAGGACAAAATAGAAAAAAATACCTTCATTGTGGCCAGAAGCCATTAGAAGTAGTGAAAAGGTGATTAAAATGGGCTCAAAGATTCAATTCAGATCTTAAACTTGTGTAGTTTTGTGAATAAGGAGAAGCAGTCTGTTATAAACTGCTCGTTTCCAGAAATTATTTTTTTTATCTCATGGTTTAGTTGGAATACTGCTAAAGGAGTCTCTGTTAATGTTCAAAATTATCACTGGGTTCTCTCTCTCTCTCTCTCTCTCTCTCTCTCTGTGTGTGTGTGTTAACATCTGAGGGAGACAGGAGGGAGTAGTATGTCCCTAAAGGTTAAGAAACAGCTGGTTGATGACATCCTGAGGAAGGACTTTGGTGGCACTAGTCACTGTTCCTAATTTTTGGGTGCGTGCAGTGTATGTCTTTCTGATGAATTACTCAGTGAGAAAGGAGAAAGGTAATGGAGCTTTCACGTTGGTGGATGTCTCTGTCATCACAGGCTTTCATCTGGATCCCTTTAGAGTAGACCTGGGGACCAGTTAAAAGATGCTTTACAAAATGAGACAATAAACCAGAGACTAGAAAGCAATATATAGAAATCACATTTATGACAGACCTCTCATCACCATTCTCTTTCTCTCTCTCCCTTCCTTCCTCCCTCTCTGTCTGTCTCCCTCTCACCCCTCCACATAACTGCCTATTCTAAATATATATGTATGTGTGTGTGATATGTGTGTATATATGAAGAAATATGAAAACCTAACAGCAAAACATTTGAAATAGGCAAAAGACACAAACATTTTACTAAAAATGAATATAAACAGGGCAATAAAGAATAAGGAAAGATGTTCAACATCAGAACATCAGTGCTCATTGGGGAAATATAAGTAAAATCTTTAATGAGATATCTCTATATACCAATTGAAATGAATTAGAAGACACAGCTGGCAATTCCTAATGTTGATAAAGATCAGAGCACCTGAGACTCTTACACGCTGCTGCTTGGAAGTTGCACACGATACAACCTTTCTAGAACTGCTACGCATTTGCTATGAGATTGTAATCCTAATAGTGGATCTCTACCTTAGAAACCTGGAACCTTAGCACACAAAACCCAAGGCTCAGATATTTATGGCTGCTTTATTCATTACTGCCCCCAAACAGAGACAGCTCAAATGCCCTTCCAAGGACAAATGGGTAGATAATTAGAACCTCCAGGCAACAAAAAGCTACCCAGCATTTACAGCTTGAGTGAATCTTAAAGGAATTTGGTAAACAACAGAAGCCCAACATAGTTTTATTTTATGAGATCCTGAGAAACTGAAACCTTAGGGACAGAAAACATATCCATGCTTGACAGGTTTTAGAATAGGCAGAAGAGGCTACTAAAAATGGAGTAGTATAGAAGGGGGCAGGTTATGGATCTGTGACTCGGTCATGGTGGCAATTACATGCATCTATAAATGCTTTATCATTCGTAATTGAACATTAAAAGATTAAAAGGTCGATTGTTTTATATGACGTGCAAGTGTTTGTATGCATCTAAAATGAAAAGAATGATTCTATCTCTTTAGTGTCTCCCCCTGAGTCATTTTCATTTTGACATGATTTCCTAAGATGAGGCTGCCATGAAATGGACCTGGTTTCGGGTAACTGGGCACTCTGTGCAGTCATATTCATTTCTGGTTTTGACCCTGCAGAGTCTTGTGCTTCTTTTGATAGTTTTATACATAGGGGTTACTGTTGAGCTCTTCTGGTGGAACCTAATCTGCTTTTTTTTTTCAAATAATAAACCACATCTGTGATATAACAATTGTATATTATCTTTATGTTCACACACACAAAAGTCTTGATTAAACATGGGTCACAGGAAGAGAGTCTTGAGTTTGAGCCTAGGTTTTGACATATGCTACTGTAGCTCTATTGACTTTAAAATGGCAGTGTTCTAAAATTTAAGTGACACAGTTTATTAAAATCAAGCTGCAGAGTCCTTAGCTCATCACTGATGACCAATGTGATAACTTATCTCTCACAGCCCTCTCCCCACATTGCTTCCTTCCTTCCTTCCTTTCTTTCTTTCTTTCTTTCTTTCTTTCTTTCTTTCTTTCTTTCTTTCTTTCTTTCTCCTTTCAGCCTTTCTATCATTTTTTTGTCTAACACATTCTTTCTTTCATTGAGTCTAGTGCAAATTTTTATACTTTTTTTTCATTGATATACTTGGATCTGCTTTAGCATAGAATATGACTTTTAATTTTTTTTAAATTCTTACAGGTAAAAGGAAGGCAATACAATGGAATGGGAAAACCGAACTCTTATGGAGGAATTTTTTCTGAAGGGGCTTTCTGGTTACCCAAGGCTTGAGCATCTCTTTTTCGTGCTCATCTTAATGATGTATGCAGTCATCCTTGTGGGCAATGGCACTCTTATTTTCCTCAGTATTTTTGACTCCCACTTTCACACCCCTATGTACTTCTTCCTGGGAAATCTGTCCTTCTTGGACATCTGCTTCACAACCTCCTCTATTCCCTTCACCCTGGTAAGCTTTCTCTCAGAAAGAAAGACCATTTCACTCCTCGGCTGCGCAGTGCAGATGTTTCTTGGTTTAGCCATGGGGACAACAGAGTGTGTGCTCCTGGGTATGATGGCTTTTGATCGCTATGTGGCCATCTGCAACCCTTTGAGGTACCCTATCATCATGAGCAAGAGTTCCTATGTGACCATGGCAACTGGGTCCTGGTTTTCAGGGGTTGCCAACTCTGCAGTACAAACGGCATTTGTGATGCGACTGCCTTTCTGTGGAAATGTCATCAATCATTTTCTCTGTGAAATTCTGGCTGTCATGAAGATGGCTTGTACTGACATCTCAGGCAACGAATTCCTCATGGTCGTGGCCACAACTTTGTTCACTTTGATGCCGCTGCTCCTCATTGTCGTCTCGTACTCTTTAATCATTTCTAGCATTCTCAAAATTCGCTCAGCTGAGGGGAGAAGCAAAGCCTTTTCTACCTGCTCAGCCCACTTTACTGTGGTGATACTATTCTATGGAACCATCCTCTTCATGTACATGAAACCCAAGTCTAAAGACACACTCAATGGGGATGACTTGGATGCTACAGACAAACTTATATCCATGTTCTATGGGGTTGTGACTCCCTTGATGAACCCTTTAATCTACAGCCTCAGAAACAAAGATGTGAAGGAGGCCATAAAAAATCTGAAGAGATGGTTTTTAGGCAAATGAATGGTCAACATGTTGGACACTGTGGGAGACTCAAGATTGGAATTTTAGTGGCTTTTCTTTCTCGCTTGCCCTTTTACGCATTGTGTTAATGTTTTTATGCCAAGAGACAGCATTTCAAAATTATTGCATGCTCACTGAGAATGGTCAAGGTCTGGAAAGAATAAGGAAAAAAAAAACAAAGATAACATTGAGAAATAGTTACTTTTTGACATTTTGGGCAGCATCTTCTTAATTCTGTATTTTTTTTTACAATATTAGAACTGAGCATATATGGCATTTTTACAAACCTAACTTTATTTTACAAGCAATTGCTCTTCAAATCCTTCAACATAAATAGTCCTGGACTGTGAAAAATGTAAAACAGAAATGTCTGAAAATACTTTATCAACCTTTTGCCTTGCAGAGTTCTCTGTTGCAGTATATTAATCTCAAATTTTTTATAGTCACAAAATGTTATATCTTTTCACAGCTTTTCGGCTTGTTTTTTCCTGCTGTGTTCTAAGGATTCTGAGAGTTGGAACAGTAAAAGAAGCAGATAAATAGGATTTATGGGTATGGTCCATACAATCAATGAATGTTTTTAAAAAGTCATTTCTTTCAGCTTTATACATTAGCTTTAACATAACAAATGTACAAAACTGAAATATGGGTTTAAAATTAGCTTACTAAGGCCAGGAGATGGCCCAGTGGGTAAAAGCACTTGTCTCGCAGACCTGGCAACCTGAGTGTGATCCCCAGATCAACAAAAGATGGAAACAGAGATTATGCAAAATTGCCGCCTGACCTCCGCATGTACGCCATGGTGTGGGTGACCTCTCATCATGCACATACACAAATAATTATCATGATAATTAGAAACTTAAACATCGGCCTACTTGTTCACATATGAACATTTATATATTTCATTGGACATAGGGTGACAGCATTCCCATTTCTATGAAGCCAGATTTCTTTTCGGCTCTGAGGAAAGGACAGTACTTTCCCAAGTCTTAGATGGCTAGGCAGGCTCTTTATTCTTAATAAGAATGGCAGAATTTATGACTTGTCTCTTGAAGTAGAGAATTTTGTGCCCTCCACAGGCCAAAGAAGCAGAGGCTCAAATGTGTTTTAGGTAGGTGACAGCTTGTGCTTCCTTGACTTTACCCTCAAGTTTTGACTTTATTTGAAGAACACTTCTAATTTACCCCCCAAGATGAATAACAGAGTCTGTTCAGTAGTGTGCCATACTCTAGAACGTCTACTTTAGTAAATACATTGTATTTTGATCGCTCAGTAAACTCAAGGACTTTGGGCAAAACATTTTTTAAGATAAACATTAAATAAATATAGAATCCTTGGGTGTACATATTCATTTAATATTTTTAAGTTTCCCTTTCAATTTTAGAGGAAGGGCCATGAAGTACTCATGACCTACATTTAATCACTTCCAGATTCCATTATTGTTATTTGCAGATTAAATCTGCTGGCAAGGATAGAGACTATCAAAGTGTCAATTCCACAACCCAACACAGCAGGCTATATATAATAAACTTAGTTCCCATACATCAATCCCTAATATTCCATCCTCCTAAGACGTCTACAAATTATGCACTTTGTGTTTCACCACAGACCATCCTTGATACCCAGGCATTAGCCAACCACTACATGGCTTAAATCCAGCTACTTCCATAAGCTTCCTGGGATGAGATATATAGCTTTTAAACATTACACTTAGACATTTAGATAGAAAATTAATTGAAGAAGAATACATTAAAGCACAATTTACCTTCAGAGTAGGAGACCAGGAAGGTTTTTTCCCCCAGAGTTGTAAGAGCAAGGTCTTTGAAGAATGACTCTTAATATGTTCACGTGTTCTGAATTGCTGGGCATGTGTATGATTATAATTATGATTTACTTTAATACCATAAATACAGTCTTTGAGTCTTCAGAGGGCTTTTGATTAAGATTTGTTTTAAAGGCTCATTGAAGCCGGGCCGTGGTGGTGCACACCTTTAATCCCAGCACTCGGGAGACAGAGGCAGGCGGATCTCTGTGAGTACGAGACCAGCCTGGTCTACAAGAGCTAGTTCCAAAACAGGCTCCAAAACCACAGAGAAACCATCTAGAAAAACCAAAATAATAATAATAATAATAATAATAATAATAATAATAATAATAATAATAATAATAATAATGGCTCATTGAGAATTCTTTGGTTGCATTTTTAACAATGTTTCTTCCTAACTTGGGAGCATAGTCAGACGAGCTGGCACAGAATGCTAGGTATTTTTCAGAGAGAGTGTGTGCAGCTAATTTTTGATTAGTGCATGGCACGGCCTCTTCAGGTTTCTAGTCGTGCCGTCTCATAGCAGTGTGTCTTAGTAGCACGGCTAATATGACTGATGTTGGTCCAAAATGATGCCTAATCACTGTTCATAGAAGAGCTCTAAACCAGAAAAAGAGCTTAATTGGTACATAAAAGATGAATTTGGCATTAACATTAATTTTCCAGAAAAAAATTCATTATGAAAGCCTGAAGATTTTTTCTTTCTGTTTCCATAGAGATAACATTTGCTTTATAAAAATGGATGTGTTTCACATTTATAGTGTGAAAATAACATTTTTATCTTTGATATTATAAAGTATTATAGTAGATCTTGTAATTTAAAGAACATATTTTTCACCCTTTTGTAAAAATCACTTTCTAAGTGAGATTAGATACTACGCAGTTATTTTTTATGAAGTTGAAATTTTCAGGCGAGGTACACGGTCATGAATAAATGAAGGAACTAAAGAAGAATTATAATGTGGACCATGGATGTGCAACTTGGAGCCAGGTGTTGAAACACTGACTTGGGTTTGGGAAAACAATGATTGCCTGAGATGATTTCTATAAGAGACCAGGTTTGCTCAGGTGTGGGCCATGTACAAACACAATGTTCCAAGTATTTTTAATTTGATCAGAGAATTGTTTAGTTGCTTGAGCAAAAGAAGTGAGTGTGGAATTTTACAGAACCACTCTTGTGGAGTAAGGTAATTGGAGTAAAATTAGTGTATCCTTTTACAAATGTTTGTAGGCCTAAGACTAGAAGGCATAAATGAATGAGGCACCATGCAAGGATGCTCACAGAGTGATTATAATCAGTGCTGTGTGTATCTTACATGTTACTCACACGGTCTACAAATCCAAACCCTTCTCTTTGCCAAAAATAATAAAAACAACAAGATCAACCAAAGAATAGAGTATTCTAGCCTCTTATTATTTTTACTCAAATCTTCTTGAAACTTAACCAGATACAACCATCCTCCTGTTCAACTCAGTGATTCTTTAATTCAGCCTAACCTAGCTTTGGACAGCAATTATAAATCAAATTTAATGCATCATTTCCAGCTCTTATTTGCTATCTTTGCAGAATTTATGTCTATTTTTGCATCATCACTGCTTTCATTTTTTTCATATATTATATGATTCTAAAGTGATATCTGTTGCAAGAAAACCCAATACAGCAAATTGTACAAAGTATATATTAAAATTTAGAGAGGCCTTTGTATAATACATGTATGTATTATCTGTAAATAAATTATGTGGCTTTTATATGCAATAGTATCTGGTGACTTATGGAGGTACCCATCCAGAATACATATTTAATACATTTCTTAAACTAATCTATATTTAATATCTATCTACCTTTATGCCAGTGGTATGTTTCATTCCAAACTGTTCCCAAAGTATCTGTGTTTCTGTGCATTCACATTTTGAAGATTTATTTATTTTTTTTATCATTCTCTTACAGTTTCACATGTGTGTTTAACGGATTTTAGTCATTATCAGCTTCTACTGCCCCGTCTCATGCCTGTTCCTTTCTCTCCTGGAAGAGTACCCCTCCTAATTTCACACCTGTTCTTCTGTGTGGCCCACTGAGCCTCAGTAAGACTGCGTGGGAAACTTAAGAGCTGTGTGTTGTTTCCCTGTGTGGGTGCAGGAAAGTGTAAGCGGGTTTTTGGGAAAAGAAAAGCTTGTTTGGTCTTTTAGATGGACTTGTCTGGCGATTTCTTTTGTTTCCTTTTGTTGAAAATAGATTTTTTTTCTCACATAATATATTCTGATTATGGTTTTCCATTCTATTCTCCAAGTTTCTCCCCCCATTCCCTGCCATCTACATCCACCCCCTTTCTGTCTCTCATTAAAAAATAATCAGGCTTATATGGGATAATTAGGAAATAAAATAATAAGATAAAACAAAAATTAACACCTCAGAATTGAACAGAACAACCAAACAGATGGAAAAGAGCCTAAGAGAAGGCACAAGAAACTTGCTCACACACTCAGAAACTCCATAAAAGACACGAAAGTGTTTTTTTTTTAAATAAAAGTCAAAATATGTATGCAAAGGATCTGTAGGTTAAAAAGAGAGAAGGAAATATATAAACACAAAAGGAAAGCGTTCTTACATGATATGATGAGGCAGAAGCCTCTAAAGCAGCTTTTGAGTTCATTTGCTGTTGGCCATGTACTGGTGGGCATGTGCCTACCCTTAAGAGTAATCAGTCTGTTTCTCCAGTGAGATTCCCTTGGAGAAAATCAAATGTTCATCTGAAAGTGGTTATCAATTGGAGATTGCTTCTGGCTTAGGAATGGGGGTGTATGTTAACTTGTTTCAGTTCTTCTTCTTCTTCTTCTTCTTCTTCTTCTTCTTCTTCTTCTTCTTCTTCTTCTTCTTCTTCTTCTTCTTCTTCTTCTTCTTCTTCTT
>NC_022031.1:46594604-46596498 GCF_000317375.1 Microtus ochrogaster | reverse complement strand
CTCCTCCTCCTCCTCTTCCTCTCTCCTTTTTGGTATTTTAAGACAGGATCTCCCTACACAGCTCTGGCTGTCCTGAAACTAACTATGTAGTTCACGCTGACCTCCATCCCATAGTGATCTGCCTGTCTCTGCCTCCTGAGCATTCAGATTAAAGCTATGTACCACCATCTTGGACATATTTTGGAATCATAAATTTCAGTATTACGGGGCTAATATGATGCTAATAAATTCATCTAAGTCAAATTACTTTTGTACAATAACTTATGAAGCCATAATATTATTGGAAAAAAAAGAATGAGGCCAGCATGAAGGATTAGGATGGTTGGCAGCTAGGACTTAATAGGCTAGAGGGCAATCATCAGAAACATCACTTTGGAGGTAACATTTCGGTAAGACCTGTAAGAGGTTTAGGCATAAGGATTTGAAATGAAGTACTACAGGGAGAGGAAAGAGTCTGGGCAAAGGCAGAAGGAAGATTAGCCCCGATATATTTGAGAATTTCCGGTAAGACGGACATGGCTGTCACTGAGAAAACAAGAGAAAAATGGTTGCAACCAGAGAGACAGGATGGAAGCAGGCTGTATATGCCAGGAGAAGCTGACTAAAATGTGTTGCTTTATGACGTTTTCCTCTACAAATTCCTTTAGTGATTTCTGTTGCTTTTGGTTTGACTCCTTAAGCTTTGACAGTGTTGAATAGTTGTCATCTTATGTATCTCTATGGATGAGTTTAAATATGGAAGGAACTTTACCTAACATATGCATATATAATTTGTGTATCTTATATATAATTTTTTATGTAATAGTATTTGATGAAGCAATAAAGAATATTTTCAGAATATATGTTTACTACACACCTTAAAATATTCCATATTTAATAATCACTCTTGTACTTTTGGCCTTTTTCATTCAAAACTGTTCTTTTTTCAAGGTGTTTAATATTTATATACAGTTTCATTTTAAGAGATATATTTCATATTCCTGAGGGGAAACACAAATGCATAAACACACACAAGCACTCACACATATCTATTCCTTAGAGCTGCTGTAATTTCCTTGATCTTTCAAAATCTATTTTGCGTCATTTTTCTCAAATTTATATGAAAATTGTTCATAAGGAGGTAATTCAGGCTCATATTATATACTAGCATACATTTTGAATAGTAAATCAGAAAATGGAAAGTTAGATTTGGTAAAAGACTAAACTTTGGTGATGGTGCTTCTTTATTCTTAATTAATTAATTCTTCTCTCATATACTACATCCCGACTGCAGCTCCCCATCTCTCCACTCCTCACAGTCCCTTAATTCTCCCCCCCTCTCCCTTAGATCCACTCCTTTTTGCTTCCCTTCAGAAAAGAGCAGGCCTTCCAGAGATATCAACCAGAAAAAGCATAACAAGTTACAGTAAGACGGCACAAGCCCTCCTATCAAGGCTCCACAGTAGAATGAAAAAGATGTCAAGAGTTTCTATTTTGTGGGATAATTTGAGGAGTATTGACATTAACTCTTCTTCAAAAGTTTGATAGAATTCTGTCCTAAAATCACCTGGCCCTGGCTTTTTTTTTTCTTGGAGACTTTTAATGATGGTTCCTATTTTCTTAGGGATTATAAGGTCTATTAAATTGCTTATCTCATCTGGATTTAACTTTGGTAAATGGGTCCTATAAAAAAATTATCATTTTTTTATTAAAGATTTTCCAATTTAGTGTAGTATAGGTTTTTATGTATGACCTTATGATTCTCTGGGTTTTCTCAGTGACTATGTCCCTCTTTTCACTTTTGATTTTATTAAGAAGGATCAAAACCCCGTGCCATTGTCCTTAGCTTCTCATCAGTCCTCATTGTTCGCCATGTTCAGAGAGACCAGATATATCCCATGCTTTTTCCGTCACA
>NC_022031.1:46561609-46593474 GCF_000317375.1 Microtus ochrogaster | reverse complement strand
CCCTGATCGCTAAGGAGGTTGAGCATGACCTTAAGTGTCTTTTGGCCATTTGAACTTCCTCTGCTGAGAATTCTCTGTTCATTTCAGTGCCCCATTTCTCTCTTTGCCTTTTAGTTAGTTGGATAAGGGTTTGTCTATCTTGTTGATTTCCTCAAAGAACTAACCCTGTTTCATTGATTCTTTGCTTTTTTTACTTTGTTTCTACTTTATTGATTTCAGCTCTCAGTTTGATTATTTCCTGCCATCTGCTCACTCCTTTTTGTTCTAGAGCTTTCAGGTGTGCTGTAAGTTGCTAGTAAGAGATTTCTCTAATTTCTTTATGAAGGCACTTAGTGCTATGAACTTTTCTCTTAGCACCACTTTCATTGTGTCCCATAAGTTTGGGTATGTTGTGCATTCATTTTCCCTGAATTCTAGGAAATCTTTAATTTCTTTCTCTCTCTCTCTCTCTCTCTCTCTCTCTCTCTCTCTCTCTCTCTCTCTCTCTCTGTCTTGATCCAGCAGTCATTCAGTAGAGAGTTGTTCAGTTTCCATGAGCTTGTAGGCTTTCTGTTGTTGTTGAAATCCAGCTTTAATTTGTGGTGGATTAATCTGATAGGATGCAGGGTGTTATTTCAGTTTTACTGTATTTGTTGAGATTTACTTTGTGACCGAGTATGTTGTCAATTTTGGAGAAAGTTCTGTGAATTGCTGAGAAGAAAATGTAGTGTGTTTGGGTGTGATATTCTGTAGATATCTTTTAGGTCCATTTGGTTCTTGAAGTCGATTAATTCCAGTATTTCTCTGGTTAAATTTTGTATGGATTATCTGTCCATTGGTGAGAGTGGAGTATTGAAGTCTCCTACTATTAATATGTGATGGTCAATCTATAATTTAAGCTTTAGTAATGTTTTACGAATGTGGGTGCCCTTGTGTTTTGGTCATAGATAGTAAGGATTGAAGCTTCATTTTGGTGGATGTTTCCTTTGATGAGTATCAAGTGTTCTTTCCTATATCTTTTGATTAATTTTGGTTTGAAGTCTATTTTGTTAGATATTAGAATGGCTACACTAGTTTGCTTTTAGGTTCATTTTCTTTGAAAATCTTTTTTCAAACCTTTACTCTGAGGTAATGACTATTTTTGATGCTGAGGTGTGTTTCTTGTATGCAGCAGAAGGATGGATCCTGTTTTCACTCCATTCTGTTAGCCTGTGTCTTTTTATTGGGAAATCGAGCCCATTGATATTGAAAGATATTAATGACCAATAATTATTAATTCCTGTTATTTTGTTTTTATTGTTGCTATTTTTTTGGTAGTGGTTGTGTGTGTCCTTCCCCCTTTTGGTTTTTTTGCTGTGAGATTACTTATTTCCAGTGTTTTCATGGGTATAATTGTCTTCCCTGGGCTGGAGTTTTCTTTCTAATATCTTCTGTTGGGCTGGATTTGTAGACAAATATTATTTGAAGTTGACTTTTCATGGAATAACTTGTTTTCACCATCTATGGTGATTGAAAGTTTTTCTGGGTAAGTAGTCTGTGCTAGCATCTGTGGTCTCAAGTTTGCAGGACATCTCTCCAGGCCCTTCTGGATTTTAGAGTCTCCATTGAGAAGTCAGGTGTAATTCTAATAGGTATACCTTTATATACTGCTTGTTCTTTTCCCTTGTAGCTTTTCATATCTTTCTTTGTTCTTTTGTGTAGTGTTTGGTTATGTGGTGATATGACTTTCTTTTCTGCTCCAAACTATTTGGTGTCTATAAGCTTCCTGCACCTTTAATAGGCATCTCCTTCTTCAGGTGAGAAAATATTTCTTCTATGGTTTTGATGAAAATATTTTCTGAACCTTTGAGCTGGATTTTTTCCTTCTTCTATTCCTATTATTCTTAGGTTTGGTCTTTTCATAGTGTCCCAGATTCCCTTTGTGTCAGGAATATTTTAGGTTTGGCATTTTCTTTGACTGATATATCTATTTTTTCTAGTCTTTCATTTTTTCTTTTTAGCAATTTCTTTTGAAATAAAGGGAAACTAAAGTAAGGGTTTCTATGCCTCCATACCTGGTCACAGTAGCACAGGTGTTTGTTGACATTAATTCTTGCGACCTACCAGCATGAGGTATCTTACCTTTTCTTTTTTCCTTCTGTCATTGATGTTTTTAGTTTTCAGGATACAGCTCCTTCACTCCCATGGTTGCACTTTTCTTTTACTCTTAAAAATTATGAGCAGATTGATAACCAATTCATCTACAATACAATGGGATTGCTGAATTTTTTAAAAAAAGAATGGAGAGCTGAATGAATGAGCTTTATACTTTTTCACTTTACATGCTAGTTCCTTCTGCCTTTGATTTTTATGATAAGGGATGTAACATGCAGGATGTTTTGAATGTGCCCACCTTGACCTAAAAAGTATCTTCAATGTTAAAATACAGTGGAGAAGTCTCTGTACACAGAAAGGAACATTTTAAAAAATGCTTTCTTATTCAATATCATTGCTGAAGATTTCCAGATGGTTACACATTTCCACATAGACTTCTTTTCTTCTGTGTTCTATAAATGATTGTTTTGGAATGCTTTGCTTTAACGCAGTCTAGGCATCATCTCTGCTGTCGACATTTTAATGATATACTATCCTTTTGTGTTATTTTAACAGCTAAATAACAGAATGTTTAAATAAATGAGATGTCATTCATAGGTCTATAAATGGAATAACAAAATATCAATATCTGTTCTTTGTTGTGATTCCTGAAGGACTGACATTACATGAGACTTTGGTACTCCAATATTACTTATAATCTGAAGATTAGAGTCTGGAACTATGAGGAAAAAATATTCTTAAAAAATTCTTTAAGGGGAAAAAAAAACCTTCCAAGGTCATAGTTGGAGCAATAGGGGGAAAACGCTCAAAAAGAGAGGAGAGTCAGTGTCTAAGTAGGCCTTACAAAGCCTGAAATCCAATCAATTTATCTTTCAATTAAATTTATTTATTTATTTATTTATTTTACATCCTGACTGCAGTTTTGCCTCTGCTCTTCCCATTTCCTCCCCTCCCATTCACTCCTCCTCTGTTTCTGCTCATAAAGGGGCAGGCCTCCCATGGGTATCAACAAAGCATGGCATATCAAGTTGCAGTAAGACCAAGGCCTTCTTCTTGTATTAAGACTGGGCAAGGCAATCCAGTATGACAATAGGTTTCCAAAAGCCAGTCAAAGTATTAGAGACAGCCCCTGCTCACACTGTTAGGAGTTATACAAGTAGACAAAGCTACACAACTATCACATATAGAGGGCCTATGTAGGTCACATGCTGTCTCCCTCAACCAAATTATTTTAATCTTATGTGGGATTCCCCTCTTTATGCTGTGAATATGTTTTATTACCATTGGTTAATAAAGAATATAGCTAGGTGGGAAATCTGAACTGAATGCAGGGAGAAAGAAGGTGAAATCAGGCAAATGCCATGTAGCTGCTAAAGGAGAAAAATGCCAGAACCTTACTGGTAAGCCACAGCCTTGTGGAGATATGAAGATTAATAGAAATGAGTTAATTTAAGATATAAGAGCTATCTAGGAATATGCCTGAGCCAATGACCAAACAGTGTTATAATTAACAACGTCTTTTTGTGGTTATTCAGGTCTGGGTGGCCAGGAAATGAAAGAGCATTCTCTGTTTACATAATGGCACCTAAACGTTAGGCAAGAAATTTCCACTTAAAGTTCGATACATCTTTAAAAAGAAAAGGATTCCAGACAGAAAAGAACAGAGTCAAGCATGGCTTTTCTTAGTAGCAGCACTGTCTCAGGTGGACTCTGTGTGCTATAGGCAAGCAGAGGCATGATTCCTTTAAGAGAGGTTTCTTGACTCAGCCTTAGCAGCAAAAACCTGGCAACTCTTTTAAAGAGGCTCTGTCACCAAACACTTAAATGGTGTTTATGAACAGTTGGTGACAGGTTTCGTGGTAGAAGCATGGACCTTGAAACTCCACAGAGTTTGTGACTCCTGCCAATACCTCTGCCATGAAGCTAGACTCTCAAAAAGCTAAGGAATAGGGGAGACAACAGTCAAAGATCAAGCTTTAATCCTAGCCATATTGCTTAGCAAATTAACGTCTCGTGCTCGTAAAAAGGTAGAGATATACAGTAAAGACATATTCAGAAAAAAAACCCTCTAAGCTGTTTACAGTGTATTTAAAAATATACAAAGTCTTGGGAGAAAAAAGAAAAAAGATAGAGAAAGCCCTTTAAAAAAGAAATAGAGTAGTCAGGTGTGGTAGCACACACCCTTAATCCCAGCACTTGGGAGGCAGAGGCATGCACCTGTGAGTTCAAGTGCAACCTAGTCTACAGAGTGAGATCCAGGACAGCCAGGGCTAGACAGCTGCACTGTCTCAAAAAACTAAAAATTAAAAAAAATAAAAATAAGTGAAATATAGTTTTAAAAGTTACATAAAGATGGAAAACACACAAAGTCTCTAGTTTACATATATTTTTGTGTTTTATTTGAATTTTTGGCTGTGAATGAGCTAACTACAAAGAGACAATTCATTGTATGGACTATTAAGCTATAACAACATACATATTTTAATGGTGTCTTGACATCAAAATTTGAGTTTAAGTATATACTACTTTGGAAAAGAGTTTCTGCTTTTGTTTCCACAGAAGATGAGAACCTATTATTCCTTCTAGTATAATGTGGTTTGATGGAACAAGACCTCTGTGAAGCCTAAAATTACTTTGCCCAACAAACAGCAGAAAGCAATGCCCAAATTCCCTAAAATGATTGTTTATAAATATTTGTTTTTATTTAAAGTGGGTTGATTATAAGTGTTTTATCTTATTGTTCTTCTAGCCTCTACGTTGTTTATTTTTTCTTGATTTTAGTTATCTCAAGTCCCAACCCCTAGATGAAAAGCTAAATAGTGGCTTCTGAGAGAAGGAGAATCCATGTTCTTCAGGGATGAGCCTCTTGATATGTTATTAAATACCAAGTGATCTATCCTAAACCCAAATATATAAACGTCACACTAAATGGACTCTGTAAGGTGTGTGTGTCTGTAAAAATAATAATTATAGAAAGTATGACCATAAATTTGTGAGGTAGTGATGGGGAGATATGGGAGCAGTTGGAGAAGGGAGAAATGAGACGCAGAAATAATGTGAATATGGTACTTATGTATAAAATCTCAGAATGATTTAAACCACTGAACAGAAATAGAATAAAAGAAGGAACAGTGGCCACATCACAACTTCTGATTGCAATCATTGTAACACGTTGCCTTGAATTACTCCAGATTTGACCAATATAGTACATGGTGTGATAATCTATAGAAAAATAAATCTTTTAATCAGAGACATGTTTCATCAGGTAAAGACATTTGAGGCCAACACTGATGACATGTTTGACACTCATGAGAGAAGGAGAGCAATGTCCACACAAGTTATACTCTCTCCACTTCTGTACACATGTGTGCACACATAAACACATAAATAAATGTAACACAGTTTCAAGAAAGAAAATCTACCATTATTTCAGAACCAGTATGAAATAAAAGATAAAATGTGAGATTATGATTCTGAGTCTATGATCGACCAACTTCTCTTATTGGAATACAAGCAAAGATATCCAGAATTTATTTTCTCTCTCTGTGAAACTGCCTGGATGTGGACTCCAGTGTTTAATGTACTGTCACCTAAACCTCTAATAGGAACTAAAGTGCAATAGAATTAAATTAAAGGGGAAAAGCAATCCAATTACAGGTAAATTAAAAGTAAAACTAAGTCTCACAGTATGAGCTTAATAATGAAAGCTGCAAAATATTTAAGAAATAAAACTGAAAGTTGTCTATGCGTTTTACATTCCTCTTCCATAAAATATTTCTGCAGTGTATCTAATGTCTGAATGGGGGATACTTCCTTTCCCGAAGAATTAGTTCAGGTAAAAATCCCTTTATCCTTTCTAGTGGGATACACTGCAACAGAAGCCTTTACCACTCACTACCTAATGCAATCAATGATTAATGTTTGGGATCCAGAAGTTATAGAAAGCTTCCTGCTTTAATTAATCTATGTGCACTAATGCTAAAAATTTCTTGTGTTACACAGCATGGTCTGTAGTCAGGTGAAGTTCTGGAATTATCTGTTGAGAATTGGTGCCCAAATAATGCAGAACTCCAATATTTCCAGTCAGGACTGTGATAGTACTTTGTAATTTAAGATGTGCAAAAAGCTAAAGAGTCTAGTATTTTGTTATCTACTCAACCAATACATTTTTCTATCCATATTTCAGAAGAAATTCAAAGTACATGTAAGTGGATTTTGATGATTAATTATTGTAATATTGCCCTTGAAGCTATTTAAATTGTCCTTTTTGTTATAGTCTGAGAAAGTGATAGAGTATATACAATTGAAAATTGCTAGTAATAATTCATCTGATGGTACAATGCTGAAGAATAAATGTGAATATTAAAAAATACTGAATTAAGAATGATTATGAATAACAGGACTACCAGAGAAAGATTGATTAAACTTTCCTAAACACAAGAAAGTCATAAATAAAATAACATTTTTAGAAGTTGTTTCATCTATTTTTTTAATACCCAAACCATCAAAAGAAACATAGAAGAGTTCTGTGTGCTCCAAAATGGAAACAAAAAAACTAAATTTTGAGTTGTTTGATTTATGAAGAAGGGAAATGTCATATCTAGAAATGTTATTATTTCATATTTATACAGCTTCTTAGAAATGGGGGAGGCTGAATGTGAGCAGGGCCCTGAATAAAAATAAGTACAATTAAATCTTCAGAATCGCCAAAGGTATTGACAAAGTAATGATGCCTTGTATATCATAGAAGTTCAATTATCAAGTATAATTGGAAATATCAAAAACATTTAATCACACTGATGGGCACATTTGAAAAAAATCCCATAATGATACCTTAGTAGAGCCATTGCTACTTAACAGTTACCATAAAAGGCTTCAGTTTTATTCCTATTGGGAAGCAATTGTTCGCCAGTTGAGCATCACTTTAAGCTCCCTTTGTTATGGAAGAATGCAAAGCTATTTTGTGAACTGTAATATGCATATTATGGGCTACATGGAAAGAACATTCTAGTGAGAAAGAAGAGCACACAGGGCACCAGGTAAATGTGAAAACTATGAACTGCAGGAAAACTAGAGAAATCCATAGCACTCATGAAAAGTCCTACTATGTCTTTGGTCTGTATATTCATCTATCTGAGGACATCCCTCAGCCGTAGACATATGCACCTCTGTATGACCAGATATGGAAGGATTCCCTGAAAAGGAGCTGAGTGTCTCCTCATGGTAGCTGACAATCAACCTATATTTGCCAGCTGCACTTTGAAAAGGCAAAAGATAAATCAGCGAATTGAGAATTAACTGTATCTCATCTTCAGACAAACTAAATAATAACTCTAATGATATGGCATACTGTTTTTTCAGCTCTTTGAGTTAGAACAGTGACTGGTAATATGGTCTGAAAGATAAGCTTGGATGATGAAAAGTAATACATCCATGAGATAAGAAGCCACAGAGCATTTGACGGCCCTGAATGGACAGTTAAAGTGGGTAAGACTCTGTTCATGATAAAATCACATTCTGAATTTAGAAAAGGTTAGGGATTAACAGAGGGACTCTTTATTAGTTCTTTGGAAGTCGGTGACAAGCCTGCCACAAGACGTGAGAGCATGAGGAGGCACACAACCAATGACGTATTATGTTCCCCATTGTTTCCCTCAGAAATCGAAAATGTTATGCAAGAATTATTCTTGTCAATAGAATAAACAGTTGAGACTAAAAACAGTTATGGACCATGCACCAATTCCCTATGGTTGCCTCAACATAAGCCCACAGCAGAGTTCTCTTCAAAAGGATCCAGGGACACTCACCACTGGCAAGAAGATTACAACGACTCAAAACTTTGATCCAGATAGAAAAGAATATCTCATGACACAGAGAGGCTCTACTACCATCAATAAAAGCTAATAGCAAAAATGCCATATTAATTTTAATGTTTATTATCCAGCTAAGGAATTCAAGTAAGTTGAATTAGTTCTGTGTCACAATATAAAATCAGCTTATATGAATTGATATACAAGGAAGCAGGTCTTTTGAAAATTGGGATTCCCCTGTTGATTGAATTTGGTGATAATAATGGTTGAGGTAGCAGGAAGTTGATGAGGTAGCTCTTACAGTCATTCGGTGGTCAAATTTAACACAGGTGAAGAAAAGGGCAGATTGGAATAACATAGAGTATTGGGATCTTTTTATAAAATATAGAGAATTTGTAATGCTTACTGGAACATCTATTTTTTTTTCTCATTTTTAAGCCCAACTTCTATTGATTGCATTGATGGGTTCTAGAGGATGAGCTGTGGAACATGGCCCTGTGAAATTCTTTCCAAATATAAGTATCAATCGTCCCTTCAGAATGGGTCATTCCTGCTTTTCATGTTTTTAAATTGGGCTTGGGGAGTTCTGTCTGCAGTGTATGAGGCGGGCTTTACATTATAGTCTGATTCTCAGTGAGAGATGAAACAGTGAAGCTCACGATTATGTGTGGACAGCAGCTGAATCTAAAACTCTTCTTTTCTTGTACATGCAGAGCAACCATCAGCAAGACAGTCCAAATTCAGCATCTCAGAAAAGATTCTGTAACTCACCAGACTGTTCTGAGAACACTGGTAAATACTTGACTATGTAAATGAGTAGAGCTATGCTATTAATCTTGTGTGATTTTTAAAGATACATTTAGAAGAATACATGAGCTTTTCTGCTTATGGTCTATGAGCCTTAAAATCTTCCAATACTGTGGTGTTATGAATGACAATATCTCTGTGTTTGAATACCAATCACAAGAATATACTAATTGCAAGAGATAATTGAGTCTGGCAACATTCTCCCTGGAGTTTTGGAAAGTTTTTTTTAGCTCTTCATGTTTATGTGTCTAACTCTCTAGCTCACCCAAATAATGATTTCAATGGTCTCTGCACGCTAATGTCTGGCCCTCTGGAAGATGTTTCTGAAGTTTAAAATGTAAACAAACATTTAGAGCATAACAAAGACCGGCAAGAAACTCTGGCCCATTTTATATTGTTTTCTAAGATTCAGCCAGAATCTTGGAACTATCAATCATCTGTTGGTTTTACCTGATAATAGACTACAGGTAAGTAGAAACCTGAAGAAAATAACGGGAGCACTCAATGCTGTCTTGTTCTCACCTTTGTCCCTGCATCTCAACGGTGCCAAGAATGAAGAAGGATGCTTTTAGAACATGATGTAAAATGGCTGGTAAGGACCAGACCTGACTCTAAGCAGGAAAGCAAACTACTCTTCAGGCTCAGGATCGCATCACATTCTGTCTTTGTTTTGTAATTCTGAGTTTGAAGTTGTGGATAAGCTATCAACATAGATGCTTTAAGTGGAGACATCTATTTTTCCCCTCACATATGGATCTTCCTTCACTTGGTGTCACGGAGATTTGCGTTTTGGAACACTGGGTATCATCCACAGGAAAGCTCTTTGGTAAGAATTGATGTCATTTAAAGAAGAGGACAGACAAAGAAGGTCTTTGTTTGTTCTAAACTCAAGTTTAATTTCTTTTCCAGCATGATTTTTGCCTACATGAAAGCATTAATTTTGCTTTATTCCCCTTGGCAAGAGCCTAGAAACACTGTGAAACAGGTGATAATTCCTTTCTTCAGTAGCCAAGTAACATGAACACTATTAGTACATGCATAATCTGCTGAAAATTTTTATTCCAAATTTATGAAACTCCAATACAACAATTTGAATAAGTCTCTGACCACAATGCCTGAAAAATAATTTAAGTGGATGAGATATATCATTGATGTATATCACAATGACTACTTGTTTCAAATTATGACAAAATATGATTCCTATATCTGAATGTCAATTGATTCATATTATATACAATCCTCTGAATATAGGAATAAACATAAACTACCTCTTCTAAAAATACTTTCTGGTTTTCCCTAAGCCAGAACTACTGTAATTAAAGCCTCTTTATTCTTGTTTATTATTTGCAAAGGAACATTACTTTGGGTCTGAGACTCTTAGCTGAAACTAATTATGACCCAAGGAAGAATTAAATGTGTTTTAAATTCCTACACTCTACCATAAATTCAGCATAAGTGATCACATCAGAACTTATCTCAGGCTAATGAGCCTCTGTTAGTGCCATATGTGAGCTCACAAAGCTGAAGGAAACTAGAAATTCAGCATCCTGCCACCCAGCAGTGGTCATGGTCTTTTTACACACATATACACTGTGATAACAGATATCACAGGTGTGATAACTGATGATGTCCTGAAGACACTTGTGCCCTTTATGAAAACCAAGGACATTTTCTACCCACTGAGAAGTGTCTTGATGGATTTGCTCCTTCTCATGAAATAGTGGAGCTATAACTGGGCAAGAAGACAGGGATAGCCTCAGTCAATTGCCCAAGGCTGTGCTTCTCAGCTCTTGTGGACCATGTGATGATATCCTGTCAAAGGCCCTTATATAGCTTCCTCCCACACTTTGAAGTCTGTCTGTGCTTACTCATTGAGCAATTCAGAGACTTTCTTGGGGAAAACAAATGGTTTCCTACAAACATTCTTTACCATAGAGTATTGCTGTGGTCCTTTTACCAACACCCATATTGTGCTGCAACTCTTTACACACTCAAATGGATTTTTTAAAGAAAGAAGAGCCCAGCCCAGTTGCAATTTCTTGGTGGAGCTTTCTGACAACCCAAAGAGAAAAATTCAAAATGGCTCACAAGTTTTGCTATAAAACATGTTGCCATACTCTACAAGAAAACCCAGAAATGTCAGTGGGGAGCAACCCCTTCATTCTTCTTCAGGGTCTGTTCTTTGTATACCCTATGAGCATGGCAGTTTATCACCAGCAGGGGGCGGAAAGTGAAAAGAAGAAAGTTTCTCCTGACTAAGTGAAGCCTAGTGACTCTGAGACTCTAAGATAGCCATGTTCTATCTCAGATTAGACCACAGGCTCTTGGGCAAACACTGCCTCCCACTCATCCTGGGAGCTGCTTTTCATTCTCCCTTATTACTGAGCAATCCTCCACTTTATGAATTTTTCTTTAGCTAGATTCCAAATTGTATTTTTAAAAACATGTTTTCTAGACAACTTTTGATTTAATTTTTTCTTGTCATGCTTTTCTTTCTATTTCAATCCATTATTTATTGTTTTTAATAAATAAGTGTAGTGGTTGCTTCTTCCATTTTATATTTACAATGGTCTCTTCTACTAAAACTGCATTTTTATCATTGCCCTTTAAAATGATACCTTATATGTCTCCTTTACTTTTTGCATGTGCTCTTATCTGCTGTGCCTTTTTGATCTGTGCTCTTATCAATTGCTCTCTGTCTTTTATTTATACCCTGTGAAGGATTTCCCATGTTCTTTTAAAAGTCTCCATTTCTTACGTATATTCTCTGATTCCATTAATATTTTCTCCTTAAACTCACAATCTCTTTAAATTTATCTCTAAAAGTACATGGATCCTGGAGAAATCCTACTTTAATTCCTGTTTTATTATGTTATATAAATCATAAATCACTTTGACAGTTTTTTAGTAATCTGTTTATGTTGCTGTAAATGTTAGCTTCATTTGCTTCCAATTTATGAACTCATTTGCCGGTGCAGATCCAAGTGACAGAGCTGTTACAGAGATCATGAACATCTGAGCTGTCACTAACCTCATGGGCTAGAGGTAACGTCATGATCAGATCAGTTCCTTCAAGCCAGATTCCCCAAAAACCTTAGCTAGGAGAGGCTCCCAGGTCTGGGAACTAGATTCTACCCAGTTTCTGTTGTTCTTTAAGTGTGTGCACACACAGACACCTGCGTGTCAATGTGTCCTTGTAGAGGTGAGAAGACCACTTTCCGGAACTAGTCCGCTACTTCTATCCTGTGGGTCCTAGCTGTGGAACCCAGGTCCTCAGACTTGTTGGCAGGCACCATTTGCCAATCTCACTGCATCCCTCCCCCACACCCAACTGCAATGCAGAAAAGTCTTTCAAGTAAACTGCCGATCCCGACTTGTGTTTATTTGATACATCTGTTGAAATGATCAAATTGGAACACTTGGTGAACACTTTTCAGATTTTGTACTTTAGTATTTCCGTAAGATGTTTACCCTGAACACTTAGTAAGTCAGTAAAGCTGTTTCCTGCTTTCCATTTCTGGTGACAGACAAACCAGTAAAACCAAAAATCTGGACAGTAATAATGAAAAGAAAGAAAAGGTGACAGTGAAACCCACTAGTTTGTTTGGTTCATATCCACTACAAAATACAACAAACAGAGAAAAAAAACATTGCATTATAGGCAGCTAATTTCCAACATTTGTGTACCACATCAATGTGATTAGACACTCATTTCTAACCTATTAAATCAGAATTTGTAGACACAGCAATATAACTGTTTAGGATCTAAAGATTCACTGTCTTAATGGAGAAAATTCAGGTAGGCATTCCTTATGCTAGGCCTTGATTCATGCTGAGAAACTTGAACATACTAACAACAAAATGAACTCAGCAGATTGTATTTACATATATTTGTGTATACACATGCACAAATATATCACATATAATCTAAGAAAAACAGGTGATTAACTTGAGAGTGAGGAGGTATGAAAAAAGCTAAAGGAGGGTAGATGGGAAGGGCTGGAGGAAGTAAAGGTATTAGGGAACAATGTAATTCTGTTTCAATTAAAAATCTTTTAAAATGAAAAATTCTTAATTATTAATCACATAGAAAAATTATCCCCCATACTGTATATATAAATACAGATATTGGCAAAATAAATATTTTTATTTTATGAAGTGGCTCTTATAAATTCATTAATAGAGTTCCTTCTATCATACCCAGAGTTTTGCTGGAGGACAAACATATTTATATGGAGGGAGCGAATGGTTCCATGTTGACAGAATTTGTCTTGGTGGGGCTCTCTGACCACCCAAAGCTCCAGAAAGTTTTATTTGTGCTGGTTTTGTGCATGTATCTGCTGATCCTGCTTGGGAATGGAGTCCTCATCTCCGTGGTCATCTACGACGTGCACCTGCACACCCCCATGTACTTCTTCCTCTGCAACCTTTCCTTCCTGGACGTCTGCTACACAAGCTCTTCTGTCCCTCTCATTCTCGGCAGCTTTCTGAAAGGAAGGAAGAGAGTTTCCTTCCCTGAGTGCATGGTCCAAATGTTCTTCTCCTTTGCCATGGGTGCCACAGAATGTGTGCTGCTAGGCACGATGGCACTTGACCGCTTTCTGGCCATCTGCTACCCACTGAGATACCCTGTCATCATGAGCAAGGGTACCTATATGCCCATGGCAGTTGGATGCTGGGTTGCTGGGACTGTTGACTCATTGGTGCAGACATCTCTGGCAGTGCATTTACTATTCTGTACTGATAACATCATTCAACACTTTGTCTGTGAATTTGTGGCCGTTGTAAAACTGGCTTGTGGAGATATTTCAATCAATGTGATTAGCATGGCAGGGTCAAACCTGCTTTTTCTCGCTGTTCCATTGATAGTCATTGCCGTCTCTTATGTTTTCATCATTGCCACCATTCTGAGGATCCCTTCCTCTGAAGGAAAACAGAAGGCCTTCTCCACGTGCTCTGCCCATCTGACAGTGGTGATTATATTCTATGGAACCATTTTCTTCATGTATGCAAAGCCCAAGTCTAAAGTCACTGCTGGGACAGGACATCAAAGCGTGACTGAGGCGCTCATCTCCCTTTTCTATGGGGTGGTGACCCCCATGCTCAATCCTCTCATCTACAGTCTGAGGAACAAGGATGTGAAGGCTGCTGTCCAGAGCATGCTGGGAGGAAATCGTCTGATGAAACATAAATGATTATTTATTTAGACTTTGTGACTCGCTATTGGAAGTTGTGTTTATATAAACACAAAATTCATAAAGATCGAATGACACATGAAAACTCAAAGACATTAAAATATTTTCGTTTCTTTTGTTACAATTTAGGTTTTGTTATAAATACAGAAATGAGACGTATTGACATTTGTTAAATACACTGTTACAGAAATGCAAGAATGCTGAAAACATTTTGGAACAACTAGCAAGGAAAAATATACTCTTTAAATTTAGAAAATGGTTTAAGAAACACATTAATTTAAAGTCCTTAAGGGAGTTTATAGTCCATTGTAGGTACACTGTTGATGAGTAGGCATAGTAAATATTAATTGGTACATGATATAAGATATTTGCTTTATTTGCTCATTTCTTTATTATTTTTATACAACATACCTGTAAACTCCCTGATGATAAAACTATTCTGTTCTTTAACCTACAATAACCCAACTCATAACAGGGTCTGGAATATAATAAATGTTAAATGTTGATAAGATTAAGTATTTTAAAGGTATTGTATATGCTAGGATTTTTTCACACACACATTTATTTTGTGGCTAAGGCATTACATTTTGCTTTCTTTGCCATTGCCACTGAAGGGGAGAGCACGGTTTTGCTTCCCAGCAAGGATAGTTTTTCTGAGACTTTATTGATAATAAGAATATAGAGATATAGTAATTCTAATGATGCATCCTGTGTTGTAGCTTCTTAAACATTAGGTGACACTCTAGCAGAACACACCTCTTGTATTTAGAGCTGAGTACAGGCTAGAAGGAAGACCTCATCTTGCCCTGCATTTCAGAATCATCCACTCTGATGAAAGCCGCAACACAGTTAGACAGAGCTGGTAACCGAGAAAACTTGCCATTTGTGGGTGAGTGGACAAAGATGTTGAGCCAAGTTCTTCAATGAACTCAATTTGTGAGATTAGGATTAAATATGGTCATCAAAAATGGAAACTATGCTTATTTGTTGGACAGTGGGGTCCTGTGAACTAGCCCCCAGCTGATCAATAAAGACAGTATTCTTTAGCACTGACTAAGGATGGCTCCCTTGGCGAAAGTGGGGTCTTTATTGGAGGTAGGGGTGAGGTTGAGGTTGGGGGAAGGGGAGATGGGGAGAGGGAAGGGAGAAGGGAAAGATTGGCGAGAGCTTGGGAGAGTGGGAGGGTGGAGATGGAGGAAGGGTGGATATAGGAGCAGGGAAGAAGATGTCTACATTAAGGGAGCCATTTTAGGGTTGGCAAGAGACTTAGCTCTAGAGGGGATCCCAGGTGTCCACGGGGATGTCCCCAGCTAGGTCCTTGGGCAGCAGAGGAGAGGGTGCCTTAACTGTCCTTGCCCCACTATCACACTGATGATTATCTCGAATATCACCATAGACTCTTCGTCTGTCAACGGATGGACCCAAGGTCCAGATGAAGGGCAGAAGGAGGGAGAAGAAGAGCATGAAAGAAAGTCGGGACCGCAAGGGGTTGGTTGTTTTAATGGAAGCTCTCCAAATCCATCTGGACCTGGACTGAAAGAGCATGTGATCAAACCGGACTCTCTAAATGTGGCTGAAAATGAGGGGCAACTGAGAAGCCAGTGATAATGACACCGGATTTTGATTGTACTGCATGTACTGGCTTTTGGGGAGCCTAGTCTGATTGGATGCACACCTTCCTAAACCTGGATGGAGAGGGGAGGGCCTTGGACTTCCCACAGGGCAGGGCACCCTGACTTCTTTTAGGACTGGAGAGGGAGGGGGAGGGGGAGGGAGGGGAGTTGGAGGGAAATGGGAGGAAGGGAGGAGGTGGAAATTTTAAATAAACAAATTAAAAAAAAGACTTCAGATCAATGTCCCTTTTTTTGGTTCCTACTAAACATAGATTCAAATATTCCTTGAGAAAATAATCTTTATTTTTAATCATTCAAGGTTCAGAAAAATTAAATATATAAAAACATGCCGCACTAAGCACTTTGTTGAGACTCCATTCACAGTATAACCATAATCAAGGTACATAGGTCAAGCCTATTTTGGAGGTAATAGTACATTAAAAGAGGTATGTTATTTGGTATGCAACTTTTAAAAAGGCACTTTACCTTACTTCAGTCTGTCCATTTTAAGGAGATATATAGATATATAAAGAAAAAAGTTGAAATTAAAAGACAGAAAATGCATGTTAGGCAAATGATTCAAACACTAGTATTTCTATATTAATGGATAACAAATGGATTAAGATCAAATGAAAACTGTTTTTCATAAAGGGATAGTTGCCTTTTGATAGAAAATTTTATCAAAGAAATGTACAATTCTGAGTGGTAGGTCTCTTAACAAAAGATTTTAAACAGGTAAAAAGGAAGCAATATAAAGCATTTACACAGTCTCAACTACTAAGACAATAAACAAGGATTTGTGATAGTATAAAATATTTAAGCAAAAATAAATTTGAATCTGATTGAACACATATTCTTCTAAAGTATATGTAGGATGTTTGCAAAAATTGATATTTTGTCAAGCAAGAGCATGGACATAGAAGCATTTGTGTTCACCTCTCTGTTCCTGACTCTGATATGATGTCACTACCTGTTCAAGTTCAAGCTCTGACGTCCCTGCTATGAAGGACTGTAGCAGTGCATGTGGGGCAAAATCAACCCCTTATGAAGTTGCTGCTTAAGGAAGTCTTCCAATTACAAATTTTCATACCTTTCACCTTTGATCTTGTTTGCCAATCAATAGTTATTGAAAGGTAGGAGAATGTCAGAGCTACATTTTACTACAGGGTTTCTTTGTAAATTTACAGGATGGTGACCATTATAAAAGAAGTCATAACACAGAATCGTTATGTGCTCATGAGTCTGTTTACAGCAGCTTCCTCCTGGGAATGTCATACACACGCTTGAACTTCCTAAAGGAAGTGGGCTGTAAGCATTGTGATCAAGGGTTTTTAACAAACCAGAAATCCACTGATCATAGGGACAAGGGTTTTCAGTGGTATACCCTACAGGAAGAAGAGTAGATTGGAGAGTTTCACTTAGTGGTAGAGGCTGAAGTACAAGAGCTACCATCTAAGCCACGGGGTTTACCTTCACCAATTGGAGGAAGAAGGACCTCAGAAGCACAAGCCTCACCTGCACCCGCTGGAGAAATAGATGGACAGAGAGTAATGTAAGAACATATCCAACTACAGGAAGACCAATATGGCACTACTAGAAGCTAGTAGTCCTACAACAGGAAGACCTGGACATTCTAACTCAGAAGAAGCAGAGAAAAAAGACCTTCAAGAACATTATGAAGGTGATAGAGACCCTAAGGAGGAAATGGATAATTCCCTTAAAGAAATGGAGGAAAAGATAAACAAAAACTGAAATAAATAAATCTCTTTAAGAACCCGAAGAAAACCCAATCAAACAGTGAAGCAAACAACTCAAACAGTGCAAGACTTGAAAGCTGAAACAGAGGCATTAAAGAAAACACAAACTGAGGGAATTCTGGAAATGGAAAATCTGGGCAAATGAGCAGGAACTAAAGATGCAAACATAACCAACAGAATACAAGAAATGGAAGAAAGAATCTGAGGAGTTGAAGATAAGATAGAGGAATTAGATTAATCTATCAAAAAATGTTAAATACAACAAATCCTTAGCACAGAACATCCAGGAAATCTTAGACACCATAAAAAGACCAAAACTAAGAATAATAATGATAGAAGAGGGAGAAGATGTTCAACTAAAGGCACAGAAAATATATTCAACAAAATCATAGAAGAAAACTTTCCCAACCCAAAGAAGGATGTGCCTGTGAAGGTACAAGAAACTTACAGAACACCAAACAGACTGTCAAGAGAAGAAAGTTCCATGGTTATATAATAATCAAAACACTAAACATACAGATTAATGAAAGAATATTAAGAGCTGCAAAGGAAAAAGGCCAAGCAACATTTAAAGGCAGACCCATCAGAATTACACCTGACATCTCAATGAAAACTCTGAAAGCCAGACGGTCCTTGTCAGGTATACTGCAGACTCTAAGAGATCATGGATACAAGCTCAGACTACTATACCTAGCAAAACTTCAATCACCATAGATGGAGGAAAAAATATATTCTATGACAAAGCCAAATTTACACATTACCTATCCATAAATCCAGCTCTACAGAAGGTACTAGGAGGTAAACTCTAACGTAAGGACGTTCGCTGAATGAAAGCACAGGCAAGAAGTAACCCCACACCTCACCTTATGTTAAGACTGAATGTACAGTTTTAAACTTTGTAGACAAGATGCCTGCATTCATACTTGCCTTGCTTACATTCCCCTTAAGAGCCAATGCAAGCCAGATGGTGGTGGTACATTCCTTTAAATCAAGCACTTGGGAGGCAGAGGCAGGTGGATCTCTTTGAGTTCAAGGTCTGCCTAGTCTAGGAGAGCAAGTTCCAAGACACCCTCCAAGGCTACAGAGAATCCCTGTCTCGCAAAAAACAAACAAACAAACAAACAAACAAAAATTCCATTCAAATAAACTTTCTTTCTGAACCTTAAACGTTCTCATTTATTTTGAGTATTAAACACACTGCTTTATCAATCTATGTCATGTATGTATACCTTCCATCATCTCAGAGGAAGTTTGATTAAACAAACGCAGAGCATGAGATTTAGAGGAGTTCAGTTGCTAAGGGTAACTCTGGATTCCCAGGACGAAGGCAAACAAGCAGCACTATGATTATGGGCACTCTGTTTGATGCTTCAGATAACACGATTCTTTGTGTAAATATTACACATCATGACTTTTCAGTGTGTGAAAAAAATCAAGGCAGCCATTTCTTACCTCCTCACACTTTAGGAAGAGAAGTACAATTATTAACAGGAGGAGCCGGGAGGCTTACTATGGGTTATAAGTGAGTCATAGACATGTTGAGTCAAGAGCACAAAATGAAGGCACTCAGAATGCCTAAAAGAAAATATCCCAATGACAAAGAGAAAATTGTAGATATTGATATCAAAGATAACATTAATATTATCATAGATAAGGGACATTATGACTCAATACATTCAGGAATGGCTCAACTGGGGCAGTTAGGGACTCATCTTGGTGAGTACATGGTTGTCACAGGATCACTGGGACTCTAAACTGTATGACAGATCTTCATCAGTGGTTAATGCAGTGCTATTCACAATAGCTGTGCTATAGAACAAAACTTGATGTCCCACTACAGAAAATAAGAAAAATATTGTATGCATGCATATATGCATACATACAATGGGATTTTCTTTATTGATTGTAAAGAGGATGTTTGAAGAAAGGTGGATAATCACAGGAGAAATGTTATGTCATTTCAGAAAGACAAGCATTCTTTTTCTTAGTTATAATTCCTAGATTTTATAAGACTATATGTGCATATATATGTGACCTAAAGTAGGGGCTGAACTTTCATAGGGAACAAAGATGAATGACAGGGACACCAGGCAAGAAATTATAGTAGGGAAGTATACAGAATGTCTCACATGTAACTAAATGGAAATTAAAGATGATAGGAAGGTATGGAGAATGTCTTACATATAACTGTATGGAAATTAAAAATTTCAGATAAGAAAAATATAAAAAGAGTCTTTAAGCAACCAGTTAAGAATTTATGTTTATTGCCATGTTTATTATTACGTTCATATTCATGCTGCACACTATTTAAAAGTGGAACAACCACTTTGGTGACAAATACTTTGTGTAACTCAGAGAAGCATTAAACACATGTTGCTGAAGAACAGTCAGTCTTAATAAAATCTGAAATAGATGCATGTTTTGATCTATACAATGCATGCATTTTTCCAAAATTAAATGTAGTACCCTAGGTCACATAGTTGGAAACAGTTTAGTTAGGACTAGAATACTACTAAATAAACTCCAAAATTCATACACACATTACCCCACTATGTCCCTTAATATTTTTTCATTGACAAAATATCTGTTAATGGAAATGTTCAACATCCTTAATCATCATAGAAATGTAAATCAAAACAACTCTTAGATCCCATCTTACACCTGTAAGAATGGCCAAGATCAAAAACACTGATGACAATTTATGCTGGAGAGGTTGTGGGGAAAAGGGAACACTTCTGCATTGTTGGTGGGAATGTAAGCAGGTACAGCCCCCTTTGGATGTCAGTATGGCGATTTCTCAGAAAATTAGGAAGCAACCTTCCTCAAGACCCAGTAATACCACCTTTGGGTATATATCCAAAGGATGTTCAATTGTGCTCAACTATAGCAGCATTGTTTGTCATTGCCAGAACCTGGAAACAATCTAAATGCTGCTTGATCAAAGAATGGATAAGGAAAATGTGGTACATTTACACGATGGACTACTATACATCAGAAAAAATGACATCTTGAATTTTTCAGGAAAATGGATGGAGCTAGAAAACATTATTTTGAGTGAGGTAACCCAGACACAGAAAGACAATTATCACATGTACTCACTCATAAGTAGTTTTTAAACATAAAGCAAAGAAAACCAGCCTACAAACCACAATCCCAGAGAATATAGACACCAATGAGGACACTTAGAGAGACTTCCATAGATCTAATTTACATGGGAAGTAGAAAAAGACAAGATCTCTTGAATAAATTGGGAGTATGGGGACCATGGGAGAGGGTTGAAGGGGAAGAGAGAGGCACGGAGGAGAGCAGAGAAAAATGTAGAGCTCAATAAAAAGTGATTAAAAAAAGATCTGTTAAGATTTCCCAGTTTTCTGTTCTGTAACCCTTAACCTTGTAAAACAAGGTGCCTTCAAAGAGACAGCCAACATAGGAAGTCTCCATTTCCTTTCTGCTAGTGATCTCATAGCCTGGTAATCCCCTGCCCCAGGAGTACAGAGCACAGTCAGTATTTATACCTGAGCACAGAACCACATCTCAGAGGACATCATTATAAGTTTACTGACCTACTTCTATCTGATTCAAAGGTACAAGTAAGTTGCATAGGGGTAGGATCCCATGTGCCTGTTAGTAGTCTAAAGTCAAGCTTGTTAAAGTGAACGGGTAACTTTAACATCATTCTTCCCCTTCAAAAGTTTTCTGGAGGGATCTGTGGGGAGGATTCCTAGGAGACTGAGTCCATTCATAGAACGAAACAAGAAAGAGTTATGTGAGGTCATCGCGTGGGAAGATCGCAAAGTGTGCTCAGTACTCTGTGAAAATCATGCCAAGCTCTATGCAGTTCCATCAAAAAGACATTTTAAAACTTGAAAGCAAAACAAAATAAACAATAGTATAAATGAGATGTATTCCAATAAAAACAGAGTCAGAGTGATTGGTGAAAAAAGGAATATATAATACTGCTTTTTGTCTAGTCATATGGGATTAAAGATTTATCCCTCACTTTTTATCCAGTCTGTTACACCCAAATGCATTAATTATAAAGCTATGTAAATATTTCAACTTATGATACTGAGAACACATTAAATCATGAAAACAGCTAATTTTTGTTCCGTAGAGTCTATACAATTATTGTTTCTTTTTTAATGGTGGAGTTGCTTTGAACCAAATGAGCCCAACTTTTGGAGTGGGATATTATTTTTCTGTCAATATTTGCATGAATCAGAGAAAATTATGGGAATACAAAGGAGAGTCCACTGGTAACCCAAGATATGATCCTAGTCACTCTTCTAGCTGTGAAGAGACACCATGGTCAAATGGTCAAAGCAATTCTTATATGGAGAAATGTTTAGTTGGGGTCTGTCTTACAGTTTCTGTGATAGTCCATTACCATCATGGTGGAGAGCATACTGGTGTGGCACTAGAGGAGTAGCTGTGAGAGTTAGAGAGAGAGAGAGAGAGGTAGCTGTGAGAGAGAGAGAGAGAGAGAGAGAGAGAGAGAGAGAGAGAGAGAGAGAGATCCTGGTGTAGGCCTTTGAAACCCCTAAACTCACCCAAAATGGTACACATCCTCAAACAAGGAAATAATCTATATTTTCCCAACTTAGCAAGGAATCCATTCTACATTTTAGTAGCAGTGATTCATTTTGATACCTTTTCTATGCTTTTTTTGTTTTTGTTTTGTTTTGTTTTTGTTTTTCAAGACAGGGTTTCTCTGTAACACTGGAGCCTGTCCTAGAACTAGATCTAGCTCTTGTAGACCATGTTGACTTCAAACTCACAGAGATCCACCTGCTTCTGCCTCCCGAGTGCTGGGATTAAAGGCATGTGCCACCACTGCCCAACGCAATGGATATTTTGTTTCCCATTGAAGTAGAATGATTGGACACATCTGTTTTATTGTCAAAAATAATTGATAGTATGGCACCAACTTTAGGAAAAACCATTCAATCATTTGTTTATGTACAAATCTACCAACGTTGACTGTCCTGGAGCAACAATCAGGATAGTTCTTTTTAAAATGTTTATATAGCTGGCTTGTGAGATACTTATAATACACATTTTATGACTAAAGAGCTTAGTAGTGTCTGCTAAGCCACAGGTCAAGAAATTAGAAGACTCACTTATGAAATGCAACTCCACAGCCATTCTCTTTTGCAGAGATACATGTTTGTATTCTCCCTATAGCTGGAGGAACGGTTAGCTCATTAATTGAGACCTCCTGCCCATGGTTTCATCAAATACTTTTCTTTATTTATTCTCAAGTTCATAATATCTGATAGAAATTTCTACATTCTTCCTTTCCATGACCAAAAATGGAAACTGAGTCTCAGAAATGTCTAGTGACTTATGGGCAGCTGGAGAGGTGGTGCTTGACCAACCTGGCTCAACCAACTCTGACTCACTTTGTCCTTCTCTCTCTCAAGCAACAGAGATGCTTTGCTTTTGTAGAGTCAGGCTAACCAGTAGCCCAAAGCAGAATGCACAGTTGGGGTCCTCTCAAATCTCTCATTCTTAAGATAAATCTCCAGCAATACAAGGAACAGAACTGGAGGCTAAAACAAGCTAAACCCTAAAATAGAATATAAATTTTGGACAAACTGTTATGAGAGCAGAGTGTATCTATACTTTGATTCCCAGAGAGAAGTATGAAGGTTATATACACAACTGTAAATACAACAGAAAGCAAAGAGCATTATGGCGGTTATGATTATCATAATGTAACTCATCTTACCTCATAAAGTACTTTGACCATTAGTGTGTTGGGAGAGCAGAAGATGGTGAGCATTAGTCGTTATCCATGTATGTTTCTGTCATCTTACAGGAATCAAACTGACACATTGTAAGATAATATCTGCCTCTGATACCCATCATTTCAAATTTGAATATTTTTCTAGAATAATTACTTTTCTTTGTACTTTTGTAATTGATGACTGAGGTGAATGAGAATATATTTCAAATAAGTGAAATAGAAGGATTCCCTTTATATAGTAAATTATATTAATTATAACATTATTAAAGATGAGAAAGCATAACAAGACCCATTATTTAAACAGATCAGATATTAGACAAAAGTGAAATATAAATGAAATGGGATGCTATCATTTTGCTAAAAATTATGTCTTCCCTAGGAATTTGATGGTTTGCAAGAATTGATAATGATACAGTATTGAGCATAAAAGAATTGAATTACAGTTATAGGGAGATATGTTATGCTATAGCAGGGTGCTCCTCAAGTTTGTATTTAAAATTTATAAACTTACATTTTTTTCTACCCCTTATGTTCAAGTTCATCTCAAAGATGATCAAGGTGCCTGGCATAAAAAGGTGTCTAAAGTATTTGATGAATAAATAATGGGGAAAATATGACACACATTTAGTAATCATTTAGAAAAGGTTAGAATTTTAAAAAGAACTATCTGTTCCATGGTTGAGCCTTAAGGAACAGAGTCATCATACAGATGCAAATTTGAAAAGACATATAATAATGTTTGCATTCACTAAAATTTCACTCAATGGGGAAAACATTTGAAACCGTCAGAAAGAAATACACGTTGAAAAGTTGCTTGCAGCCAAATACTCCACAAGTGTTCTATGTCTGGAATTAAGGACCATCCCATGTGATGGAACCCATACCTGATGCAGGTTGGGTGACCAAAAACCTGTTATCCCAAAGACCTAGGGAAATAATAAACACTACTGTTATGCTAAATAAATGCAGCAACAAAATACTCCTAATGACATTCTGCCACACCCACAAGTCTCTGTTTTGCTCAGCCATTTTCAGAGAAGCTTTCTCCTGCAGTTGATGGAAACAAATACAAAGATTCATAAATGGACATTGGGCAGAGAGAGAGAGTCCTTAGGGTACTCAGTCCTAAATGAGATGTCTCTATCAAACACTTCCCCTCAGGACTCAGGGTTCTCTGTTTAAGAAGAGGCAGAAAGATTCTAAGAGCCAGTGGGGATGGAAGACACTAAGGAGACAAGGCCTTCTAGACACAATAACACTGGCACACACATGAAATCACAGACTATGGCAGCATGCATGGGACTTTAAGAGGCCTAAGCCAGATGGATTCCAGTGCATAGAGGGGAAGTGGATGCATGCCCCTCTCCCTAAGCTATCTCCAGTCAATTACTGCTTGGAAAAGGGAAAATAGTTGTTTTAGAATTAGTTGAAGATCTGTTACACTTGTTTATGCTGTGGAACATTTGTTTAATGATGCAAAGATGTGTTGCATTCATTTATGATGCATTTGTTTAACTCTGAGAGGCTGTGTTACTTTGCCTGTCTACAACACCTGATTGTCTAATAAAGAGCAAAATGACCAGCAGCTAAGCGGGAGAAAGGATAGGTGGGGCTGGCAGGCAGAAAGAAAAATGGAAGAAAAAAAAAGTAAAGATGGAGGAGGAAGAAAAGAAGGAGCAGCAACCAGCCACATGGGCAGACATAAAATAAGAAGGAAAGAAAAGATATGCAGAAATAGAGAAAGGTAAAAGCCCAGAGACAAAAGGTAGAAGGAATAATTTAAGTTAAGAAAAGCTGGGTAGAAACAAGCTAAGCTAAAGACTGACATTCATAAGAAAGAATAAGTCTTCGTGTGATTATTGGAGAGCTGGGTGTTGTCCCCCCAAAGAGCCAAAAGAGTAAAAAAACAAAAACAATCAACAACCAATAGTTTTGTCCGTTGAATTCTCACTGGGTATGAAGACTCCCTGGGTATACAAACTACATATGAGCCTGGCTCCGTATTCTGCATTCGATGACCAACAGAAAATGAACACAGTGGTATTTTGGGAGGTTCTTTTTTCTTTTATCTTATAATGCTTTGTCTGAATCCTTTTTTTAAAAAAAACTTACAGATCTTTTGCTTATTTATTATGATTTCTGACTTTGTTTTTTTGAGTTTTCTGTGCTTATGAACATGGATATAGTTGCATCTGTGTGTGTGTTTCTTGATGTTTTCTTTTGCCTTTTTTGTTTGTTTTACGCTGTTCTGGTTCATATGTTTTTATTTTATAATCATAATGATGATGAATCAGTAATAAATACAATAGTAAGCAGCACTGATAAACTATATTAATTGTTAATATTATTATATAATAATTGTTAATATCAATACTTAATACTAATTATTAAGAGGCCTCTTTTCTATAAAAGAAAGAAAGAAGTGTGAAAGTGGAGATGATTTAGAAGGGGAGGAGAAGCTAAAATCAGAGTATAATATATGAAAGAATATATATTTTCAACAAAAAATACAAACAAAAGAAAGCATAAACTGTGGGACATATAAGTGTGTCAGAGAAGCCATGTCAGAGATCTGTCAATAAAATCAAAAGATCAGCATGAAAAAAGATGTATTCAGCACAAAAAAAAAATGACAAAGGCCAAAAATAAAAAGAAAGGTTAACTGCAAAAATCTTGAAGAACTATGTCAATCATTCAACCTGAAGCAAGTCTGGGAAAACTGTAAAAATTCAGTATTAATGAAAATAACTTTGGTCCAAAGAGAATTCCCCTTTCCCAGGCTTTGCCCTCATGTTAATAAAACAGCTTAGGATCATTTAAGGTTACTTAAGGTTATCTACTTCACCAGCTGTTCTACTTTGATCTCAGCCTATGTTTAACCTGACTTTAAGTGAGCAACGTAGCCAACCTTACCAGTTCTTGGATTCCCCTGACAATCTTTAGCATTTACAATCCAAACTGAGTGTGTAACTTTAATAGTACTTATGTGCTCTTTCATGTTCCTGACCAAAAATACTTCATGCAGTATTGCAGTAATCTTTTACTGAAAACAAAGAACAGGTTAAAAGCAACATTAAATAATACATATCTTGTCATGTTGGATGAAAGGAAGTTGATAAAGTAGCTCTCACAATTCATCCTGTGATCAAATTTAACACAGATGAAGAAAAGAACAGATCGGTATAACATAGATATTGGGGATATTTTTTATAAAAATATGGAGAATTTGTAATGCTTATTGGAACATCTATTTTTTTTATTTTTATTAAGCCCAACTTTTGTTGATTGCATTGATGAGTTCCAGAGGATGAGTTGTGGAACATGACCCTGTGAATCTCTTTCTAATTATATTTGCCAATCATCCCTTTCGAATGGTTCATTCCTACTTTTCAGGTTTTTAAATTGGGCTTGTGGAGTTCTTTCTGCAGTGGATGAGGCGGGCTTTACATTATAGTCTGATTCTCAGTGAGAGATGATACAGTGAGGCTCATGACTACATGCGGACAGCAGCTGAATCTAAAACTTTTTTTCTTGTGCATACTGTACAACCATCAGCAAGAGAGCCCAATTCCGCATCTCAGAAAAGGTTCTGTAACTCACCAGACTGTTCTGAGAACACTGGTTCAATACTTGAAAGGACCAGACATATCAGTATAGTGATATTACTAGTCCTGTGATATTTTTAAGATAAATTTAGAATAATACATGAGATTTTCTGCTTAAGGTCTACAAGCATTAAAATCTTTCAATACTTCCAATATTATGTGTGACAGTATCTCTGCATTTGAATACCTATCACGAGAACATATTCATTACAAGAAATAATTGAGTCTGGCAACATTCTCCCTGGAGTTTTGGAAAGTTTTTTTTAGCTCTCCATGTCTATGTTTTTAACTTTGCTCTAAATATATGATCCCTCCCAGGCTCACCTATAATGATTTAAATTGTCTCCATGTGCTAACGTCTGGCCCTTTGGAAGATGTTTCTGAAGCTTAAAACGTAAACAAATATTTAGAGCATCACAAAGACCCTCAAGAAACTCTGGACCAATTTTTTTATATAGTTTTCTAAGATTCAGCCAGAATCTCTGAGCAATCGTCTGTTGATTTTTACCTGATAATAGACTACAGGTAAGTAGAAACCTGAAGCAAATAACGGGAGAGAACCTTGCTGTCTGGTTCTCTCCTTTGTCCCTGCATCTCAACAGTGCCAAGAATGAAGAAGGATGCTTTTAGAACATGATGCACAGCAGCCATTAAGGGCCTGACCTGACACTAACCAGGAAAGCGAACTACTCTTCAGGCTCAGGTCACATCGTATTCTGTCTTTTTGTTTTGTAATTCTGAGTTTGAAGTTGTGGATAAGCTATCAGTAAAGATTCTTTAAGTTTAAACATCTATTTTTTTCCCCACACATATGGATCTTCCTTCACTTGGTGTCACAGAGATTTGCATTTCAGAACACTGGATATCATCCACAGGAAAGCTCTTGGTAAGAATTGATGTCATTTAAAGAAAAGGGCAGGCAAAAAAGTCTTTGTTTATTCTAAACTCAAGTTTAAATTCTTTTCCAGCATAATTTTTGCCTACTTAAAAGTATTCATTTTGCTTTATCACCTACTTTTCCAGCAATCAGATTAGTTCCTGGGCTCCCTAACCTAGAACATAGTAACACTGAGAAACAGATATAATCTCTTTCCTTCAGTAGCCAAGTAACTTGAACACTTTTAGTGCATGCATAATCTGCTGATAAAAATTATTCCAAATTTATGAATCTCTAATACAACAAGTTGATTATATTTCTGATCACAATGTCTGAAAACCAATTTCTAAGTAGATGAGATGTATGACAGATATAGATCACAATGAGTATTTGTTTCAAATTATGACAAAATATTATTTTTTATAAGTGAATGTTAATGGATTCATATTATATATAATCCTCTGTATATAGGAATAAACATAAACTAGCTCTTCTAAAACACTTTTTGGGTTTTCCTGAGCCAGAATTACTCTAATTAAACTCTATTTCTGTTTATCTTGTTATACCATGGAACATTACTTTGGGTCTGAGACTCTTAGCGAACCTAATAATGACCCAAGGAAGAATCAAATGTGTTTTAGATTCCTACAGTCTACTATAAATTCAGCATAAGCGATCACATCAGAACTTAGCGCAGGCTAATGAGCCTCTGTTAGTGCCATATGTGAGCACACAAAGCTGAGGGAAACTAGAAATTCAGCGTCCTGAATTGGTCACGGTCTTCTACACACACACACACACACACACACACACACACACACACACACACACACACACACACACACTGTTAACTTAGGAGTTCTTGTAGACACTGGGGCTCTTTATAAAAACCACGGTCATTTTTCTGCCCACTGAGAAGTACCTTGATAGACTTGCTGATTCTCATGAGATAGTGGAGCTAGAACTGAGTAAGAAGACAGGGAGAGCCTTTCTTTTAACAGCAAAAACGAAAGAATAGAATAGCCCTGAATAAAAAAGAGTTAGGTTCCTCTGATGCCCAGGGCCCAGGCCCTGAACTTCACCTATAGGTTTTTTCCTTCTCCAGGTTTCTGAAGACGTGATTTTTGCACTCACAAGTGATGGAGACCAGAAAGCCCAGGGATAATGAGGTAGTTTTGTAATGAATTACACTAGTTGGTTTTAATAACTCAATATCTACCAGGACCTTGCTTTGAAGAACCAAGCAAAGCTTTAGCCTGAAATTAGGTAGATACACTTGGGCCGCATTTATAGAATTGAGCTGAGAACTCATAGGTAATAGGTAGATTGTCTTTTTTTCTAGGAAATTTAAATTTTCTGGTATCAAGCTGACCTAAAACAAACTGTGTCTCTATTATCTAAACAAGATGGATTTGAGTCCTATTCTCTATGCACCAAAGAAGAAATGATAGCCCTGAAGGGTGAGTGCAGAGTGCATGCTGACAGTTAAGTGTTGATGTGACAGGGACAGCTCTTTAGAAGGTCCCAATGAATCTATTCCTAGTGCTTTCATACTTAATGACCCCCTGGTCAAACTTCACTGGCTCCAAATTGCCTTAAGAAAAAATTATAATTCCCTAACATTACCTTTAATATGCCCCACGAATGTGCAAGTAAGCATTCCTTTCCTTACCCACCAGAATGCTGTCCTTTGTCACTTCTCTATGTGCCCTAAGGACATAGTGGCCTCCATCAATTGCCTAAGAATGTGCTTCTCAGCTCATGTGGACCATGTGATGGGATCCTGTCGTAGGTCCTTATCTATGAGCGTCCTCCCACTTTTTGAAGTCAGTCTAAGCTTATTCATTGAGCAATTCAGAGACTTTCTGGGGGGAAAATAAATGGTTTCCTACAAACATTCTTTACCATAGAGTATTGATGTGGTCCTTTTACCAACACCCATATTGTGCTCCAACTCTTCACACACTGAAATGGATTCTTTAAAGAAAGAAGTGCCCAGCCCAGCTGTAATTTATTGATGGAGCTTTCTGACCACCCAAGGAGAAAAATACAAAATGGCTCACACGTTTTGCTATAAACCATGGTGCCATTACTCTACAAAAAAACCCAGAAATGTCAGGTGGGAGCAACCCCTTCATTCTTCTTCAGGGTCTGTTCTTTGTATACCCTATGAGCATGGCAGCTTATCACCAGCAGGGGGCGGAAAGTGAAAAGAAGAAAGTTTTTCCTGACTAAGTGAAGCCTAGGGACTCTAAGATAGCCATGTTCTTCTATCTCAGATTAGACCACAGGCTCTTGGGCAAATGCTGCCTCCCACTCATCCTGGGAGCTGCTTTCATTCTCCCTTATTACTGATCAATCCCCCGCTCTATGACTTTTTCTTTAGCTAGATTCAAAATTGTATTTTTAAAAACATAGTTCCTAGACAACTTTTGATTTAATATTTTTAATGTTTTTTCTCCTTCAATCCATTATTTATTTTTTATGGCATAGTGGTCAAGTTTCCCCATTTTTCCATTTACAATCCACTCTTCCACTAAATCTAAAATTTTATTAGGGCTCCTTAAACATGCTCCCTGTAAGCATGTCTTTTTCACTTGTTGCACACGTTCTTACCTGTCTGTGCCTTTTTGATCTGTGCTATTTCTCTGTGTTTTATTTTCTACTCTATAAAGTATTCTCCATGTTCTTTTAAAGCCTCCTCTCCAAACTTATATTCTCTGATCCATTAATATTTTCTCCTCAAACTCACCACCTCTTTAGATTTATCTCTAAAATGACACGAATCCTGGTAAAATACTACTTTAATTCCCATGTATTATTTTGATATATAAATCATATATAACTTTTGACAGTTTTTCCAATAATCTGTTTATGTTGTTGTAGATATTAGCTTCATTTGCTTCCAATTTCTGAAAACTTTTGCAGTTCAAGGTCCATGTGACCGAGCCGTTATAGAGAACATGAACATCTGACCCGTCGTCTGGATTTTTGGACAACAGGCGATGTCATGATCAGTTTCATCAAGCCAGATTTCTCAAAAAACTTCACTAGGATGGGCTCCCAGGGCTGGACACCAGATCCTATACTGATTCTTCTGTTGTTTTCCTTTAAGTGTGTAGGCACACAAACACATGTGTGCCATGGTGTCCTGGTAGAGGCCAGAGAAACTCTTGCAGGAGGCATTCTCTACTTCTGCCCTGTGTGTTCTGGCTGTGTCGGACTTGATGCCAGGCACCACTGGGCCATCTCATTGCCCCTCCCTCTTCCAAATTTAAGGCAGAAAAGGCTTTCAAGTAAACTGGTGTTTCCTACTACTAATGTTCTACCTGAGCCTGACTTGTGTTTATCTGATATGTCTGTCTGTTTAGATGATCAGGTTTGAACACTTTGCAGATTCTGTACTACAGTATTCCTTTAAGATGTTGACTCTGAACAATTAGTAAGTCAGCAAAGGTACTTCCTGGTTTCCAGCCTGGGTGACAGACAATGGGACAAATTCAAAAACTTAAACAGTAATAATGAAAAGAAAGAGAAGATGACACTAAAACCCACTAGTTTATTTGGTTCGTGTCTATTAATAGCTACAACAAACTTGAGACAAAACCTGCATTATAGGCAATTAATTTCCAATATTTTTGCACCAAATCCAGGCTATTTTATACTCATTCCCAAGCAGTTAAACCACAACTTGAAGAAAGAACAATAAACTGTTTGGGATCTAAACACTTTCTTATTGGAGAAAACTTAAGTAGTCATTCCTCATTCAAGGCCCAGAATTGTGCTGAGAAACTTTTTTTTTTGATTTTTTGAGACAGGGTTTCTCCGTAGCTTTTGGTTTCTGTTGTGGAACTAGCTCTTGTAGACCAGGCTGGCCTTGAACTCACAGAGATCCACCTGTCTCTGCCTTTGGCGTGCTGGGATTAAAGGCATGCGCCACCACAGCCCGGCTGTGCTGAGAAACTTTAACACATAAGCAACAAAATGAACTCAGCAGATAGTATTAACATATATTTGTGCACACATCAAACACACACATAAGTAACACAAATAATCAAAGAAAAAAGTTGATTAATTTGAGATTGAGGAGGTATGATAAAAGTTTGAGCAAGGGCAGCTGGGAAGGGCTGGAGGAAGTAAAGGGATGAGGGAGTGATGTAACTCTATTTCAATTAAAATTTTTTTAAAATGAAAAATTCTTAATTATTGATCACATAGAGAAAGTGTCTTCCCCCATTATACTGTGACATCTAAATATAGACCATCAACAACAAAGAATATTTTCATTTCATGAAGTGTCTTTTATAAACTCATTCATAGATTTCTTTCTATCATACCCAGAGTTCTGCTGGAGGACAGGCATATTCATATGGAGGGAG
>NC_022031.1:46559403-46561269 GCF_000317375.1 Microtus ochrogaster | reverse complement strand
CTAGGCACGATGGCACTTGACCGCTTTCTGGCCATCTGCTACCCACTGAGATACCCTGTCATCATGAGCAAGGGTACCTATATGCCCATGGCAGCTGGATGTTGGGTTGCTGGGACTGTTGACTCATTGGTGCAGACATCTCTGGCAGTGCATTTACCATTCTGTACTGATAACATCATTCAACACTTTGTCTGTGAAATTCTGGCCATTCTGAAACTGGCTTGTGGAGATATTTCAATCAATGTGATTAGCATGGCAGGGTCAAACCTGCTTTTTCTAGCTGTTCCATTGATAGTCATTGCCATCTCTTATGTTTTCATCATTGCCACCATTCTGAGGATCCCTTCCTCTGAAGGAAAACAGAAGGCCTTCTCCACGTGTTCTTCCCACCTGACAGTGGTGATTATATTCTATGGTAGCATCTTCTTCATGTATGCAAAGCCCAAGTCAAAAGCCACGGCTGGGGAAGGACATCAAAGTCTGACTGAGGTGCTCATCTCCTTTTTTTATGGGGTGGTGACCCCCATGCTCAATCCTCTCATCTACAGTCTGAGGAACAAGGACGTGAAGGCTGCTGTTCAGAGCATGCTGGGAGGAAATCGTCTGATGAAACATAAATGATTATTTATTTACACCATTGACTCACTATTGGAAGTTGTGTTTATATAAACACAAAATACATAAAGATCGAATGACACATGAAAACTCAAAGACATTAAAATATTTTGGTTGCTTTTTTACAGTTACGTTTTTGTTATGAATGCAGAAATGAGACATACTGACAGTTGTTAAATACACTTTTACAGAAATACAAGGATGCTGAAAATACTTTAGTAACAGCTAGCAGGAAAAAATAAGCTCTTAAACATTTAGAAAATAATAGGTAAAATGGTTTAAGAAATACATTTATTTAAAACCCTTAAAGGTAGTTTATAGTCCGTTGTAGGTACACTTTGATGACTAGGCAAGGTGAATATTAATTGGTACATGACATACTGTATTCCCTTTATTTACTCACTTATTTATTATTTGGATTCAACACACATATACATTCCCTGATAATTGAACCTTACTTTAGCCTACAATAATTCAACTTATAACAGAGTCTGGAATATAATAAATGCTTAATATTTTTAAATAAATGCAATAGCCACCTGATGTATAATGTTAGAAATGTATTTCTGTTTGACCCACAAGAGTAAAATTTATTAAAAGAGATTAAATATTTTCAATACATTGTATGTTTTGGGATTTTGTCACACAAACATTATCTTGTAGCTAAGGCATTATCTTTTGTTTCTTTTTTATGCTCATTGTCACTGGGGAAACACAGTTTTGCTTCCTAGCCAATACAGCTTTTTTGAGACTTCCTTCATAATGAGAATATAGAGATGAAGAAGTTCTAATAATGCTGTGTTGTGACTTCTTAAACATTAGCTGACACTGTAGCAGAACACACCTCTTGTAATCTGAGCTGAGTGCAGGATGGAAGGAAGACCTCATCTTGCCCTGCATGGGATCATCCACTCTGATGTAAGCCCCAACACAGTTACACAGAGCTGGTCACCGAGAAAACTTGCCATTTGTGGGTGAGCGGACAAAGATGTTCAGCTAAGTTCTTCCATGAACTTGATTTGTGAGATTAGGGATAAATATGGTGATCAAAAATGGAAACTATGCTTATTTGATGGACAGTGAGGTCCTGTGAACTAGCACCCAGCTGATCAATAAAGACCCCACTTTCCCCGAGGGAACGATCTTTAGTCAGTACTAAAGAATACTGCTCCCGGCCGGGCGGTGGTGGCGCACGCCTTTAATCCCAGCACTCGGGAGGCAGAGGCAGGTGGATCTCTGTGAGTTCGAGAC
>NC_022031.1:46510305-46559303 GCF_000317375.1 Microtus ochrogaster | reverse complement strand
AAAACCACAGAGAAACCCTGTCTCGAAAAAAAAAAAAAAAAAAAAAAAGAATACTGCTCCCTTGTCTAACTCTGAGGAGGTGAGGTCATGACTATGGAGTAAAAATCTAAAGTAATTACATGCTGCTACTTGTCAGAGAAGAGCTTACAAATTTTTTCTTATCAATGGCTGTTTTTTTTAATCAAATAAAATGAGACAATTCAAAAAATAACCTCATTAACTCATATTCCTTAGTTATTTGGTCAGAGTCTATATGCCACACATCAAACATGTCACAGAATCAGTACCTAAACCTTTATTGTGGTAAACCGGAGTGGTCAGAGCCTATTATTGAGTCCTTACCATCCTAAACACACAGAGACACTCAAACACAGACACACACACACATAGACACACACAGATGCACACGCACACACAGATGCACACACACACACAGTGGGGAGAGGTTACAAGCTGCAGCAAAGCTGGAAGAACTACGGGAATGCAGTAGTAACAAACTTATCTCCATAGGAAATGCCAGTGTCAGCTCGCCAATGGGTCTGGTGCTAATTTAGAAAGCTGAGCCCGGAACTCTTGCATTGTGCCTGAACACTCTAATGGAGCAAAGTGGATTTTTAGAAGCGTTGTTTGCTTTGACAGGATGTACTAGGCACAACTGAACCTCAAACACATACTGTGTAATCCTGCAAGCACAGACTAGAATGTAACAACTGCCAGAGTAATAGACACATTTCATGTCCTAAACATATCAATGAGTGATTTCGCAAAGGATGGGATCAAGCGGCTGTTTCTAGACGGAGCGCATTTTCTCCCCCAGTAGACTAATAAGAGTTCACACCAATTCACAAGACTTCAGATCAGAGTCCCTATCTTGTTCCTACTAAACATAGATTTAAAGGCTCTTGGGAAAAAGAATATTTGCTTTTAATCAATTCAAGGTTCAGATGAAAAAATAAACATATAAAAATATGCTGCACCAAGCACTTTGTTGAAACTCCATGCACACTATAGACATAACCAAGGTATGTCGGCCAAGTTCATTTTGGAGGTAATAGTAAATTAAAAGAAGTATGTTAATTGGTATTTAACTTTTAAAAAGGCACTTCGCCTTACTTTAGTCTGTCCATTTAAATGAGATATATAGATGTATAAAGGAAAAATATTTAAATTAAAAGACAGAAAATGCACGCTAGGCAAATTATTTAAGTATTGATATTTCTATGTTAATGACCAATAAATGAATTTATGATCAAACACTACTAATCTCTAATAAAGGAATAGTTGCATTATGATAGAAGGTGAATTTAACCCAATAGATGTACAATTCTGACAGGTAGGTCTCATAACAAAAGACTTTCAACAAGTATAATGGAAGTAATATAATGATCTTTACATCCTTCTCAAGTATTAAGACAGTAAACAAAGATTTATAGTGATGTAAAATATTTGAGCAAAAATAAATCCCACTTTGATAGAACACACATTCTTCTAAAGCACATGTAGGATGGTTGTAAAACATCAATATATTGTCAAGTTTTATGCATGATCAGCATTTTCAAAGAAATTATATTACCCAGTCTACACTCTTGTTCCTATATGCACCTTAAGAATTATCATTTAAAGAATCCTTATAAGCTGGCACAGTTAAAACACATCTGTAAATAATTGAAGAACAGTAGTATTATTAATAATGTTAATAGTTCCAATAATTCCAGTCAGAATGTATATCTGTTATGAACATCTGATATGACTGTAGGAATAAATTATAGCTAATTATTGGTCTTTTTATAGTTCAGAGAAAAAAGTTAAACACTTAAGACTGCATGAAACAAATCCTGTGCTTTTAGGTTCTTCTGTACGTATATTTATTGCTTACCTTAGTACCTATTGTGATTGATTAGTAATTCTACCATATTCTTAGTAAAATATTTTTACCATAATTTATGCTAAAATGAACTATAATTTAATAATACTGAGCAATATATAATAAACTATGCTAGATATACACAGCCTTTTGGAATATTCATACTTAATTCTTAGCAGGAAGTTGATTTTAGAGAATAGAAGAGGGAAGGAAACAAAAAGAAATTGAGGAGATAAAAGTTAGAGAATTTAAATTCAGAACTAACATGATAGTTCTTTTACTATATTCATATGATGCTATTTTTGATTAACTTTTCACAATAACATTGAGAGTTATTTGACATCACTCAGTTTACAGGCAAAGATTCTAAGATGCACAGAGGTTCACCCACTGAGATGCTTTAGCTGGGTTTCTATCCTATAAGGCTGACAGTCAGTTGAGAAATTTAAAGTTTAGTTTATTTGAGTCAGGAAAATAATCCAAAGTATGTGGATTCATAGAAAATCTGAGAAGGAGAGAGAGAAAGAGAGGGAGAAGGAGAGGAGGAAGAAAGAGGAGGAGAGGGAAAAGTGGAGAGAGAAGGGTTGAGGGAGGGAAAAGAAGAGGGAGAGGGAGAAGGAGAGCAAAAAGGGGAGGGAGAGGCAGAGGGAGAGGGAGGTAACTGATTTTTAAAATGGATCCTGTCAGATTCCTCTTATGTCAGAAATGCCTAAGTCTTAAGACCTTTCCTATTAATAGCTTATTGTTATTTCACAAAGCAAAACTGGACAGCTCAAAAAAGAGCTTCATTAACCCAAATCCCCAAGTTATTTGGTTAGAGATGACACCAAGCACGTGACAGGGTGAAACACGTAGGTGTAATGGCACTGACTGATAGCACCGTGTCCTAGGTAACAACTGTCAAAATCGAGAAACTGAGCCAGCAAGCAAGAGCATGGATATGAACGCGTTTGCCTATCTCTGTTCCTAACTCTGATGTGATGTCATCAACTGTTTCAAGTTCAAGCTCTGACGTCCCTGCTATGAAGGACTGTAGCATTACATGTGGGTCAAAATCAACCATTTATGAAGTTGCTGCTCAAGGTAGTCTTCCAAATACAAATTTCCACACCTTCCACCTTTGATCTTGTTTACTGATCAATAGTTATGGGAAGGTAGGAGAATGTCCGAGCTCCATTTTACTATGGTTTTCTTTGCAAATTTACAGGATGGTGACCATCATGAGCTGATTATGAAAGAAGTCATGAGACAGAAGTTTTATGTGCTCATGAGTCTGTTTACAGCAGCCTCCTCCTGGGAATGTCATACACATGCTTGCACTTCCTAAAGGAAGTGGGCTGTAAGCATTGTGACCAAGGGTTTTTTAACAAACCATAAATTCACTGAATAAGCCTAGGGACAAAGGTTTTTAGTGGGGTACCCTGAAGGAAGACGAGAAGGCTGAAGCGATTGTCACTTAGTGATAGAGGCAGAAACCCTTTATGTTTTATCTGAATGCACAGTTTTAAACTTTGTAGACGAGATGCTTGTCTCTATACCTGCCTTGCTTTCATTCACCTTAAGAGTCCAGACAAATGACTTTTCTTTCTGAGCCTTAATATTCTTATTTATTTTGATTATTAAATATACTAATTTAACAATCCATGTTATATAGACCTTCCCTCTTGCCAGAGGATGATATATTCAACAAACCCGGAGCAAGACATTAAGGGAGTTCAGTTGCTAAGGGTAACATTGGCTTTCCAGAATTAAAGCAACCAACCAGCACATCACTACTAATTCTGGACCCTCTGTTTGATGATTCAGATAATATGATTCTTCGTGCAAATATTACACATCATGACTTTTCAGTGTGCGAAAAATCCAGCGCAACCATTCCTGACTGGCTCACACTCTTTAGATAAAGAAGTACAACTATGAGCAGGAGAAGCCAGGAGGCTTGCTAAGGGTTGTAAGCGAGGCATGGACATTTAGACAAAGAGCACAAAATGAAGGCACTCTGAAAACCTAAAAGGAAGTATCCCAGTGACAAAGAGAAAACTGTAGATAGTGACATTAAAGATAACATAATATTATCATAGAAGAGGGGGACTCTGAATGAATGAATGAATGAATGAATGAATGACTCATACATTCAGGAATGGCTCCACCGGGGCAGATTAGAGACTCATCTTGGAGAGTACATGGTTATCACAGGATCAGTGGGACTCTAAACCGTATGGCAGAGGGTCTTCTTCATCAGTGGCTAATGCAGTACTATTCACAAAGCTATGCTATCGAACAAACCTAGATGTATCACAACAGATTACTAAGGAAAATATTATATGTATGCATATATGCATACACACAATGCAGTTTTCTTTGTTAACTATAAAGAGATTGTGTGCAGAAAGGTGGATAATCACAGGAAGAGAATTAAGTCAGTTTCAGAAAGACATTCTTTCTCTTGTTTATAATTCCTAGATTTTATACAGATATATAAGATTATATGCCCATATATATGTGACTTAAAGTAGGGGCTAAATTCTCTAGGGGAACAAAGACTAATGACAGGGGACACTGGGCAAGAAAGGACAGTAGGGAAGTATGGAGAATGTCTTACATATAACTGCATGGAAATTAAAGTATGGAGAATGTCTATATATTGTTGGCACGGGCTGCTTGTTTGTTTTCCCAGCTGTCCAGACCTGAAATATCCACTCAGAAACTATATTAATTAAATCACTGCTTGGCCTATTAACTAATACATATTTCTAACTAACTCTTACATCTTAACCCAGTTCTATTCATCTGTGCATCACTATGAATTCGTGGCCTACACTCAAGGTTCCTGTGTCTGTCTTTTTTTGAGACAGCTACATTGCATCTCCCTGACTCTGCCTACTCTCTTCTCCTCTAACTGCTTGGAATTCCTGCCTTGCCCTACTCTGCACTGAAATAGACCCAAAGCAAATTCTTTATTAAACAATGGTATTCACAGCTTACAGAGGGGAATACCACATCAACATATAATGGTATGGAAATTAAAAATCCCAGATAAGAAAAATTGAGGCGTCTTCAGAAGAACAGATAGCAATTTATGTTTTATTGCCATGTTTACTATTATGTTCATACTATTTAAAAGTGGAACAACCCCTTTGGTGACTGTGTAATGCAGAGAAGAAGCCATTAAACATATATTGCTGAGTAGCCGTTAATATTAATAAAACTGAAATAGATGCATGTTTTGATCTATAAAATACATATATTTTCCCATAATTAAATGTATTACCCTAGGTCCTATAACTGGAAACAGTTTAGTTAGGACTAGAATACTACTAATTAAACTCCAAAATTCATACAAACATTATCTCACTATGTCCCTTCATTTTTCTTCATTGATAAAAGATCTGTTAAGGTTTCCCAGTTTTCTGTTCTGTAATCCTTGACCTTGTAAAACAAGGTGCCTTCAAAGAGGTAACTAGCATAGGAAGTCTCCATTTCCTTTTTGCTTGTTATCTCATAGCCTGGTAATCCCCTCCCCCAGGAGTACAGAGCACAGTCAGTATTTATACCTGAGCACAGAACCACATCTCAGAGGACATCATTATAAGTTTACTGACCTACTTCTATCTGATTCAAAGGTACAAGTAAGTTGCATGGGGTAGGATCCCATGTGCCTGTTAGTAGTCTAAAGTCAAGCTTGTTAAAGTGAACGGGCAACTTTAACATCATTCTTCCCCTTCAAAAGTTTTCTGGAGGGATCTGTGGGGAGGATTCCTCGGAGATTGACTCCATTCATAGAACGAAACAAGAAAGAGTTATGTGAGGTCATCGTGTGGGAAGATCGCAAAGTGTGCTCAGTACTCTGTGAAAATCATGCCAAGCTCTATGCAGTTCCATCAAAAAGACATTTTAAAACCTGAAAGCAAAACAAAATAAACAGCAGTGTAAATGAGATGTATTCCAAGAAAAACAGAGTCAGAGTGATTGACTGGTAAAAAAAAGGAATAAACAATACTGCTTAATATGGTATCAATGTTCCCTCTCAATTTATTTTTGATGCGTCGATCAACACTTTAGTTAAAAGACTTGCAAGTCAGATGTCAGTGGCATGGGTGCCCGTCTAGGACTAGAGGTCTGGAAACCAGAAGGCCGAGTGAGATCTGAGCTGGAGCAGTGCAGCTCCCCTTTGTCGTTTTGTTCTATTCAGGCCCTGTACAGACTGGATAATGTCTTCCGCTTTAGGGGATCATCATCTGCTCTGTTCAGTACACCAGTTCAAATGGTGCTCACAGAAGCCCAGACTAATAATGGTTTAGTAATATTAAATAACATTTCACCATTTTTAGGGCATCCTATGGCCCAAGTAAAGACACTTGTGTACGCTTGGCAACATGAATTCTATCTCCCAAATCCAAATAAAGTTATAAGGAGAGAACAAGTCCCACAAATTCATACAAATTAGTTCTATGACTTGCACATAAACACCATGGCACATGTACACATACACACACTGTTGGTTGTTGATTGCGATGTTTGTATCAACTTGAGGGGAGGGGACTGAGCTCACAACTCACATTCTCAGCCTCTTGGGCCACTAGCCTTGGCCTTCACCATTGAAAGGGGAGGCTTTTCTGATCAAGACTGAGAGCAGCATTTACCTATGGTATAAACATAGATATTGATATAACAATTTGGCGCTATGTTGATTTAGTAACACAATGAATTTTTCCTCCTGGGGCTAATGACCTCCCAAGGCCTTGTTTATTAGCTGGTCTTACGGCACTAGGCATCCGTCCCTATGGTGGAGAGTGGACATGAGGGATTGATTGCCTGAAGGGGAGGAGGCTAGAAAAAGACAAGTAACAGGCAATAGGGGGAAGACTGTGGGTAGATACCTTTAAGAAGGGAGGTAAGTGGGGTGTTGGAGAGATGAGAATGAAATGGTGGAGATTAGTAACCGAGACAAAGGAAGTATAAAGGATTTATGTCGCAGTTCAAAGAAAGGCACAGAATAAGGACTGGTGGAGGTTACCCTGAAAGGCTAGAAGGTGCTTTTTATAGAAGCCGAGGGTTACTCCACATAGTCTCCAGTTCCAGGTGTGAGGCACCTCCACAGAAGTGGGTCAGGGATTCCCCAGGCCTGCCACCAGAACAGGCTCTTGTCAATTCTTTTTGCTTGTCCTTGAGAAACAGAGGATCAGACACTATTGCTGAAGACACCCCAGGTCTTGGCTGCAGGGTGCCGAGAAAGCAGGCTGGTCCCAAGCTGGAAACATCATCTTGGCTGGTCCACTTTCAAAGTGCTGGAGGGTACTGTGTGGGCTACAGGAGGAGAAAAGACATCATTAGTCTTGTCCAACTGTGGACCCTATGAAGCAGACCAACCTGTCAGGTAAGATGTGCCCATCTGGTGATACTGCCACAATTGCTGCAGTAACCAACTGCCTTCTGCTTGGATCAGAAAACATGTTTTTAAAGTTTTCTTAATTACAAGGGAGCTCATGGCCAATGCAAGGCCTCATCATTTCAGATGTAGTATGCCTTTCCTACAAATAAGAACATCTTCCTGCAATGAACTCATTAGAGTGGAGAAGTTAGCCTTGACATATTATCACATATGATTTCTAGAGTCCAATCAATTTTAGATAATTATTTTGATAATGCCTTTTGAAACAAAATGCTTTAGTTCAAATGCTATGTTGAATGACATGCTCAGGATTTCATAGTCTCAGAATCTCTCCACCTGAAACAGACCCATCATTGCTTTTACATCCGGAGTGATTTCAGAGACTATAATCTTTATGCACTGCAGAATATCCTTCAATTTGAGCCACTGTGATGGTTCCTGGAGAAGAGGACTTAATAGGAATTTGTCAAAGGTCAGGATCTATTGTTCTCTTTGCATTCTGGGAACAGCTCTGTGACTTCGATTTGCTTTGTTATTAGCAGATTTAACTTTGAAATCTTAATGAAGTTGGCATTTGTCATCATAAAATAACTTGCCTTCTGTATTTAATCTTAATGTGTTATTGTATTGCTATTCATCAAAATTTCAAATTTATTCATTTTATGTCCCTATGCACTTCTAGCTTTTAAATTAAATGAGCTCTAGTAATTTAGCATCATCATTATCATGATATTCCATAAAAATTACTATGAGGATTATATATAAATTTTGATTGCTTTAAAAAATTTATTACTAAACATAACTGGATGGAGGGGGGGAGGACCTTGGACTTTCCTCAGGGCAGGGAACCCTGACTGCTCTTTGAATTGGAGAAGGAGGGGGAGGGGAGGGGGGAGGAGGGAAAGAGGAGATGGGGAGGAGGTGGAAATTTTTAATAATAATAAAAAATAAATAAATGAATAAAAAATAAAAAATTATTACTTTGCAAGTTTCCCTCAAATGTAGTCTCCCCTCCCTTCTCATCAAACTTCGATCAAAATTAGTGACCACTTTAAAAAAAAACATTTTTAAAAATCAACTTGTGTTGTCACAATGTTCTTGCATGTGTGGTCTTTTACTGGAAAGTGCTGACATTTCCAGGATACTTATACAGCCACTTTGGGAATCAGTATGGCAATTTCTCAGAAAATTAGGAAACAACCTACCTCAAAACCCAGCAATACCATTGTTAGGTATATATCCAAAAGATGCTTAATTGTACCACAAGGATATATGTTCACTTATGTTCATAGCAGCATTATTTCTAATAGTAAGGACCTGGAAACAACCTAAATGCCCCTCAACTGAAGAATGGGTAAAGAAAATGTGGTTAATTTAAACAATGGAGTACTACACAGTGGTAAAAAAAAATAATGACATCTTAAAAAATTTGCAGGCAAATGAATGGATCTAGAAAAAATATGTTGAGTGAGGTAACCCAGAAAGACAAATATAAAATGTATTCATTCACAAGTGGCTTTTAGATGTAAAGCAAAGAAAAACCAGCCTGCATGCCACAGCCCTAGAGATACTAGAGAACAAAGAAGAAACTAAATGAGATGTATATGGATTTACATAGGATGGTGAAAAAGACAAAATCTCCTGAGTAAATTGGGAGTGTGGGAGTCACGGGAGAGGGAAAGAAGGAGAGGGGAGGAAGGGCGGGGAGTGGAGAAAAATATATAGTTCAGAGCTATTTGGAGACCTAAGATTTTTGTTTTAAAAACTTGTGATTTCTGTACCCTCAATGAGTCCTTTAATCGTTTCTAGCCTTTAAAATGGACCAATCATCACAATTGCTATTGTGAAAAGTTAATGGACAAGTCCAGTCACAATTGATGGATTTTAGAAACTCTAATTCTTAGTACACCAAGGGTAAGGCATATTGCTTTACTTCACAAAGAGTAATTGACTTCATGTGGCAGATTTTTTAATACAATCATCTTATCATCACGTATTGAGACTCAGTTGCATTGTAAGCCATCTCTATTATGAAATAACATGATCTCAAAAAAGAATTGGAACAGTTTGGAACTTAAAAACTAAAATAACTGGATTGGCTAGGTGATGCCTGAGGTTTTGTATTCAGATTTAAAAAAAAACATGCAGAAAGCAATGACCACCTCAACTAAAGGTTTTTGGATTATTGATAGAATTTCTTTTGAAATAACTATAGTGAACTGTTTGCCGATCTTCTTTTCCTCTGATGGGTTCTGAATCATCTGCACATTCCGTGCTAATCAGTAAAGGGGAAATTTTCCAACAACTTGAACTTTACTTTTCAGATGAAACCAGATAGTCTCAATTTGAAAGATGGTGACTCTTATTTCCTACAAAGAAGTGTGAGAAAAAAATAACCACAACCAGGAGACTTTTGACAACCAAGGGTTCTTAAGAGGATGTCAGAGACTTGAAGCACTGTAACCACAGAGATACATGGTGCAACACCAGTTTCCCATGATTCATTGTGCAGATGTCATTTACTCGGGAGACTCGGTTCCTTTTGGAGGTGAACTTAATTTTTATTTACACAAACTAGTCCTGGAGATTGTAAGTAAAAAGCATGGAATTTCTTAGCGATAAACTGTTTTGCTTCCGCTCAGACCAAAGATGCAAAGATCATGACTTAAAGAAAACCTTTCCAGTTTTGAATTTCTCAGAGAATTAATTGAGTGCCTGAATACATCAAGTAACTCATTATGTCTAACATCAGACAAGTTAAATTTTTCTCAAAATTTTGTTTTTCTTTTTATTGCTAAGAATATTTGCCTTGTCAACTTTATGGAATCCCAGCTGAATTATTATATCATCTTTAAGCAAGCTGTCTCCTCAAAACAGCCTTTCAGGTACAGACTATGGTGTCTTAGTCTTTCCTACTTTAGCCTAGAGCTCTTCTCTTTCTTCAACCATTATCCATATTTTTAAATATAGCAACAAGTATGTATTGATGAAGATACCATCTTAGGAGAGAGAGGTGCTAGTGGACCCACTGTCCAGTCAGCTTCTGGCCACAGGTTTGGCTTGACTTTAAAAGCAAAATATCTCCTTCACTTGAGCGGCAGAAGAAAGAGTGAACTGATGGAGTTGGGACCTGACTGGGACATCTTTGTCGAATGATAACTCTCCGGCTTCTCAGACGTCACTGTGCATTTCTGAGCTTCAGTCTTCATATTGACTAGTGAAAGGTGGGATTTCTCATTGATGTTGTCATTCTGAGAACTAATGAGGAGATGGATATGAGGCAGAGGGCTTGCTGCTTGCTCTTCTTCTGAATATATTAAGATTACAGGTATGCATCTTTTAAAAGGAAAATAAACTTGTAGTTGGATACACCTAACGTATTTTCCAGTTTTCTGCTCACAGCTTAGCAAACTCCTCTAAGACTCTGAAGTCTTAAAACAAATATTATAATTATTTTTCTATGATAAAGTTTGAAAGTGTTTATCATGCTTGTTGACATTTGATAGCAACTTCCTGACAGACTGCATTGCTATGTTTGCGAATAAAGCAGTGAGCCCAAGCATTGTTTGTCTAAAGTTGGTGCCATATATGATAACGTTCAGTTAGCTTTGGCCAATAAAACACATGTGTTCTTTATTTTGCTTCAATATGAAGCCCCCTGCCCAGAAAAATATTGATAGAAAAATGAGAATCAAAATAAATCACTGCCACCAAAATATTGAATGCACTCCTTGAAGAGTTGGGGAAATATAGATTACTTCTGAGATAAAATTATGAATCATATTGGATCTGACTATATAAATTTTTACAAGTTGCTTAAGATAATGCTGTCTGCATTAGAAAAGGCTCATCTGTCCTTCATCCTGTGACTGAAGGAGACAGATTCAGAGACCTGTTGCCAAATATTGCACCTAGCTCAGGGAGTCCTGCTGAGGAGAGAGAGGAGGGATTGTAGGAGCCAGAGAGCTCAGGGACCTCACAGGAAACCCCACAGCACCTGCTAGCCTGGCTCATGAAAACTCAGAGTCTCAACCAACAACGAGACCCTTGGCATATATATGACAGTTGTGTAGTGTGCTCTATTCGTAGGGCTCCTGGCAATGGAAGCAGGAGCTGTCCCTGGTGCTTTCACTGGCTCTTGGGAACCTATTCGTCAGGTGGATTTCCTTGCCCAGCCTGAATACAGTGGGAGGTACCTGGTCTTAGGGTAGCTTTATATGCTATGCTTTGCTGATGTCCATGAGAGGCCTGCCCCTTTGTGAGTGGATATGTAAGAGATGTGGATTGAGGGGAGGAGGCAGAGGGAAGGTGCGGGGCGGGGGGAGGAAGTGGGAAGAGAGGAGGAAGGAGAGGCTGAGGTTGGGAGGTAAAATAAATAAATTAAATAAACAAAAAGGAAAAGCCTCATTTATTTTGATAGGTGTGTTTAAGCCAATTTAGTACAGCAGGCACTTTAAACCTTGGGAAGAGCAGCGAGACTCCAAGAATTGAATTTCTGCTTCATATGTATTCTTTTTGTCCAATGCGCAAAAACAAATAATGGCATGGTGGTTGTGAGGGCTGCGGGAGGGGAACTGAGGACATTTTGATCAAAGTGTACAAACTTTCTATTATGTGGTGACTCAGATCTGGTTATCCAATGTACAGCTTGAGTGATATTAGATGTTAGCTGATTTAATGGTGGTAGTTGCTGCATGTTTAGATATAATGAAGTATAATATCAAATATACTCTAAATTTATTTGACAACTAAAAATTTCAAAACAAAAATAAGAATTTTAAATCATAATTTTTAAAAAATTTCTTATTGAGTCTCTCAGTTTTCATTCCTGTCTTCTTTTCTGTTTTTATTGGGGTATGTCTCATTTACTATGTCAAATCTGAATGACCTTCTGGAAATATACCTAGAATGGTTTGCTTTCTGACATGCTATCCTCATAGAGTTTCTTCCCATTTGCTGGAGCATAAGAAGGACTGACTCAAACTCTTAGGAACCTCCTTACCTAGACCTTCTCTAGAAAACTTGTGGAGGAAAAAGTAATGTTAAAGTTACCCGTTCACTTTAACAAACTTGACTTTAGACTCTTAACAGGCACCTGGGATCCAACAGCTGTACAACGTATTTGTATCTTTGAATCAGATAGAAGTAAGTCAGTAATCTTATAATGATGTCCTCAGAGATGTGGTTCTGTGCTCAGGTATAAATACTGTCTGTATTCTGTACCCCTGTGGGAGGGGATTACCAGGCTATGAGATAACTAGCAGAAAGGAAATGAAGAATTCCTATGCTAGTTACCCCTTTAAAATCACCTTGTTCTGCATGGTCAATGACTTATAAGATTGAAAACTACTTTCACATAGATGCTAAACAAAGAGGCTTTAAATGTCTTCATCAACCAAAAACACAAAGTGAACCTATATTGGGGGAGGTACTGGGAGTGTGAATTCAGGAGCTCATTGATGTAATCCCCAATGATCTATTTGCAATCTATGTATCTTATTGTATAAATTTGATTATTTTTAGTTTTTATGAGGAATACATTTACATTTATCTGTAGAATAACATTTTCAATGCAGTTCCTTTCCTACACCATGGAACACTCAAAGAAGAGGTGATAACTTCACTTTGAATTACTCTTCCATAGGAAACTTCAAGGGTATTGTATAGAGTTAGTTAAAAGAGTTGGCCCCATCTGATCTCGGGGCACTGGTTGGCCTTTTATTTTGGAGTTTGAGGTATTTCTTTGCTGACCAGTTAGTTTCCAGAGGAAAGAAACCTATCTGCATCATTTACAGCCTGAATTAACCTCTATAAGACTCAGAGTCTTCAACCATGAATTATGAAATAAGGCATAATATTATTATATTTAATATTATTGTGGAAGTTTGCTAAGAAGTAATAAGATGTGAATACATCAAAATATCTGCCACAGTTGCTCTGAATTAAAACTAAAATTACCTGAACTTTTTCTTCATCATCTTTGATTTTTCTTTCTGATTCCTCCTTTCCCTTCTTTAAGAATTTATGTATGAATTATCATCATCATGTATGCCTGGCAACGCTTAAGCATGCATGGAAAGCCTGTTTATGGCGGTTCTCCAGTTGTTCTTATCCTGGGCAGTCCTAGATGCTTGTGTTATCATTATACCCAAGGTTCCACAGTCTTCCTTTCTGCTGTTTATCCAGCATTTTCTGTGGCCTTACTCTTTCCCTTATCCCGTGCTCTCCACCAAGCAGTGCTATCTTCGGGTGTCTGCTGTCATTCATTTTCATAACACGGTCAAAATATCTCAAGAGCCATTGCCATTTCCTGTAGATTACTTCCTTCTGTGGATGAACTGTGTCTTAATGTCACCCTTGCACAGACTGTCTCTTTGTGTGATGCTTAGACTCCTCCTGAGACATACTATCTATCTCAAATACACCAGGAGCTGTTCTGAGGAGCGTTTCATTGTCCAGGTATCTGAGTTGTAAATAAGGCAGCTCAAGACATGTGTCTCATATCCTTTTTTTTTTAAATTTTCAGTAATTATTTATTTTCACAATCAGTATACAATGGTATTGCAACTGAGTGTCATTTCATAAATCAACATTCTTTGACGCTTCTCTGACCAGGGAATTATTTTTAAATAGTGATAAAATTCCTTTTCACACTTTCAAAGCCTGCAATTTCTATTAGGTTGTATTGGTTCTATAAAATATATTTTGTTGCTGTCATTATGTCTCTTCTTGACCAAACCTTTCCTAGTGCCTGGAATGCTGCCCTCACTATCCCTACCCACATTTTGACATCCTTTGAACTGAGGTTTCCTCCCAGACAGGCAAAGTTGACTGTTTGCTTGAGATTCTGATTCTTTATTACAATATTAAAATCCCTGTGCATTGTATCTCAGTCTCTTCGATGTCCTAGTTTGTAATGATCTGTAAGCATATTTTCCTGGTATTATAAAAAGAACTGTGTTCCTCCAATTTTCTTTTTTCTCATAGTTTATTGTGTGCACAAAATGCAAACAAGCTTTGTATGTTGAATTTTGTATTATCCCACAATACCAACTTTATTAATCCTAATAGTATGTTGATTATTTTTATGACATATTTAGTTATATATTATATATATTCAACTTTATATATAATATACATTCAACTTTATATATATATATATTTAATATCTTACCTATAAACAAAAATGATTTTGGTTCTTTATTTACGATTTTGATGCCTTTTATTTCTTTCTCCTGCCTAAGTGGCCTATGCAGTAGCATTTCTGTGTAGTTCTAATTGGAGATGTGATGACAGCATCCATACCTTATTGCAATTTATGGTTAAAAAATGTTGCCTGCCCCCCCCCCCAAGCAATGTGCCTTATCTTCTCTGAGGAATGATGGGGGCAGAGGTGAAGGGAATTGGAGGAGGGTAGAAGAAGGAACTGGGATTGGCATGTAAAATGAGAAAAGATAGTTTGCTTTCTTTTTAAAAAAGGAAATAAAATAAATTAAAAAAAGGTTGTCCCATTAAGTTTATCATTAGTTGAGATACATTCTTTTCTCTGCAATTTTGAGAAGTTTTTAATTACATAAGGATATTGCATTTAACTCAATGATTTTTGCATGTTTTAAAATTATGTTATGATTTATACCTGCTAATGTCAGTGTGTTAATATATTATTGCTTTGAATGTGTTGAACCATCTTTGCACCTCAAGCATACATCTCACTCAGTTGTGGTATATATTTCTTTAGTATGCTGTTCCATTGAATTTGGTAGCATTTTATTGAGAATTTTAAATCACTGTTAAGCAGGACTGTTGCTCTATAGGCTTCCTGATCTTATAGTGAAATCTCAGAGCAAAAGCAGTTGGAGTGGAGAGCACCTGAGGAGTGGCACAAACTAGTGAAACTGAGAATTGTCTTTTAAAAGATAAACAATGGTCCTAGGCCTTCTGTGGAACTGAAAGTGCCAGAGAAGATTCGTATAAATGGAACAGAACTGAAAGAGAAAGCAGTATACCTGATACTCTGAAGTATGAGGGATCCTGAGGGGGTCTCACACAATGTGGCACCAATTAGATAATCTCAAAGAAGTGAGTCTGTACCCAAACTGAATCATGACGAAACAGATAATCTGAATAGATCACTAAGAAATAAGGATAATGACTCAGCAGTCACCAACTTTCATCCAAAGAAAACCTAGGATTTTGTGAATTCATGAAACAGTTCATGGTAAATTAATGTCAATTATTTAAAATGTAAAGATAGGTTTTGAAGTATTTGGCTTCTGAAAAAAAACAAAGTTTGAGGTAGATAAGAGATTTTTATTACCTACTGGTCACATATGCAAGCACAGCATAAAAAATTAAGCTCCATCCAGATCATTATCACAAACAGGGAACACAGATATCTTCAGTGGAGTTTTATACTCTACGTAATAAGTTGATCAAAAATTTGAAAACTTCGTCCTGATCTCATCCAAGCATCAATTGTAAATACACAGCTATTGCACTCATTTGTCTCTTCATTATATAAAATATTGATTTCTTGACAAGGCTAAGAGGCACTTCCCAGGTAGGTGATAAAATAGAGGAACCACATATTTGTTTCTGCTGGGTCTATAGCACAGTGGTGAAATTTCAAATTACTTTTTGTCCTTGATTAACCAAATCAGCACACTCACAGCCATTTCTCTGTCTTTAAAACCACTAAAAATTCTCTTGAGTACTTTTGAAATGTTTTTGCTCTTTGTTTTTCTTCAGGTTTTTTTTTTTAAATCAATTTGTCCTTGTCTGTTGTGGGATATTTTGATCACATTGTAACACTTCAGATGGGCAATAAAGTTTACCTTGAATCAGGGGGTGGTACCAGAGGCTAGCTGACCTGAATTAGCAATAGAGAAGTCAATAATTTGGATAGAGAAAACACACAGGAAGGAAAGGCCAGATACTATAGAGATCGAGCTCCCTTTAGTTATGGGACAAGGGAAGAAATGTGTCTCTTGCTGTATCTACAGCCAAAATGCAAGGTCAGCTAGAGGCTACCCAACCTCTCTGATCTGGAAGGTTTTCACTCAAGTCTTTGACTCCCAAATCTTAGTGATAAATAGAATGATAGAGACTTAATTTAAACTTGCATATGGCGGCTGAGGCAGGCCTGGGCCACAGGACCTGAAGCCCTGCCAGGCTGTGGCCTGAGTGGCTTGTGCTGTGCTGCCCATGGGGCCACAGACTACAGATGATAATTAAAATACCAGTAGGTTCATGTGCAGTCACAAAGACAACAGAAAAATATTAATTATCAAGTGTGTGTCTGTGTGCACATGCACGTACATGTGTGCATGTCTATAGGCATGCACATGCCGTGTTTCCCGTTGAAGATCAGAGGACAACTTTCAAGACCCCATTTCCTTCCACTGTGAGTTCCTGAGATAGACAAGGGTGACAGGTATTTTTTGACATGCCGAGCAATCTGATTGGCCCACCGTCTAAGTTTTATATTCCCCCCCCTTTTTTTTGTAAATCGAATTTTGTTCTGCCTTTTTTTTCCCTTAAAACTTAATGCTTTTCCTAGTATTTGAGTTGGTAAGAACCATGTAAAAAGAATAGTTTTTTAGTTTTAGTTTTAGTTAATAGGTTTTTGGTTTTAGTTTTAAAAACACTGAGTTTTTTTAAATACATCACTGGAGAAAGGCATTGCATACAGGATTTCCTTCAAACTAAAACCACAGCAAGCTAGCTTTGTAGATATCTATACTCTAATCAATCTATCTTTAATAAAGAAAATCGATTCAGATTAAAATGAAAACAAAATTCTTTCAGTGTCAAAGGGAAAACACTGGTCAGTTTTGAGTAAAATGAAGCTAGTAACGCTGTAGAGACTCAATTTGTAGACAGATTGGAGAGACGTAGATGATGATGGTACTGGGAAGCTAGCGAACACAGCTGTGTGGGGTTTTGCTATTAAGTCGCACACTGATAGCTTCATAAGGCATTAAAGCCTAATGAACTGCTTTGTGCGCTTTTAGAATCACCAGGCACATTAAAGTGAGGGAGAGGAAATTACTACTGAAATACAATAAGATTGCTCATAAATAATTTTCAACTGCTCATCAAGTTGTATTATATTCAGTTTTTCCTAGGTCTGTTTATCCCGCTGTGTTGAAAACCGGAGGAGAGGGATTATAACGACTTCATTGTCTTGCAGATAATAGACACTCAGAAAGGCTTCTAAATGCAATTATGAATATGAGTATAGTCTGTGAACTCTAAGGTTCTGTTGGGTATTACTTTGAAAAAGTGAAGCCTAGAAAATGAAGGTAAAATATTGTTTGACTAAAAGTATCTCTCGGTGCTGGTATAAACCTGGCTATAATAAATCAATATATTATAAGTATTTGCTTTTCAAAGAATGCATCACACTCTCTGTTTAGAGATGAAAATAGGGAACTTATACAAGTCATTTTTATTTCTTTTTATAATTTTATTTATATGCATATCGAAGTGCATATTTCATGGTTCAATTTCCACTTCAAAATCTTGATAAAAATATATTCTAGTAAAGTAACAAGATTTTCTGGCACTTTATTTGCATTGTATGAATTGGAGGATATATTGCCACTTTAAACGTTTTTGTAGGAAGCTTTTCCTTACATAATAATGTGATCTTCATATGCTATGTGCATTTAATATACACATATATTGAATATAACTAGATCCTAGTTCCTTGCAAATTGCTACATCAAAAGTCATATCCACAGTGTCCAGTGAACTGGATCATGATTGCAAATAGTTTTGATCAAATTGATTTGATAAGTAGAATATAAGATCAATTGAAAATCTGAATTAATGTTGGGTATGAAAGATGAAAGCTTGGCTCAAGACATATTTTAGAGAGATGTATCACCTTGACCATTTAGACCTTATAGTTAGACCTGATTAAATTAGTAAGAGACACTGTGACTCTGAGCTTGGTTTCACCATTCAGTTTACTCAGTATAGAAAGTAGAACCAGCAGGCTTTTGTGGATTTTTCAGATTAAAATTCTAAATTAGAAATATTAGCAATTCATGGATGCATTTTAAATTATATTTATTTAAATTATCTTGCAAGTTTAGAATAGTTGGAAATTTATTGGAAAGTTGTAAAGAAAGCATAGAGGGGTCTCAGTGCTTGTAATCCTGACGACTTCTACAGGTTTTACTTAATTAAATATCACTGACTTCAAAGTGTTTTAACATTTTTCATCCTAACTTACACATCTCGGAAAGGATAAATTCTACCATGCATTTCTTTAAATTTTTTTCTGTATTTTTGTATTCTGTGGTATTTGTGTGTTTTGTGTTTTTGCATGTATCAATACTGTGCCTGCTCTGGTAAGCATATGATGATGTTGAGAACTTGAAAGCTTTACAGTGAACCTCTGTGTATGAACACTTCACAGACTGCCCGCAAATGCTGTAGATTAAAGTACTGGATCTGTCTCAAACTGTTTACCATGAGGAAAAAGAAAGAAAAAAAGAAAGAAAGAAAGAAAGAAAGAAAGAAAGAAAGAAAGAAAGAAAGAAAGAAAGAAAGAAAGAAAACCCACAAACCAGGCTCAGATGCAGAAAAAGCAAGATTAGATCCCAGCACTCGGGAGGCAGAGGCAGGCGGAACTCTGGGAGTTTGAGGCCAGCCTGGTCTACAATAGCTAGTTCCAGGACAGGAACCAAAAAGCTACGGAGAAACCCTGTCTTGAAAATTCAAAACAAAAAAACAAACAAACAAACAAAAAAAAACCCCACCAACCAACATCCAAATTTTGTGATCTTAACATATGAATTTATCATATTTTTTGGGCATATTTATTATATTGCTTTTTCTCCATTTCAAAAATGGTTGGTGATGGAATCCTCTGTGGAATTATTGTAGCAAATCGATCAAGAGAGAGTAAAGAAAATGTTAAATGACAATGCACCAATCTGGGGTCAATGCTTCATTTTCCATTTATTTAAATTAAAAATTAATTGAAAGGGTTTTTATTTTTAAACTGCATATATGTTGTGTGTGTGTGTGTGTGTGTGTGTGTGTGTGTGTGTGTGTGTGTAGAGGCATGAGATCTTTTGAAATCGGAATTACAGGCAGTTTGGAACTGGTTGACATGGATACTGGGAACTGCACTCAGATTCTCTGCAAGAGCAGTGCACACTCCTCTTTGTTGAGCCATCTCTCCAGCCCCAAGATCATTCGTCTAGTTATTGCATTTACTAACAGCCACCATTGTTCGAATCGCTAATCTCTTATATTAACTGTGCTTTTCTAGACACATTTTAAACTGAAGCTCCCACTCTTTGGAGTTTGCTAGCTGTACATCTGCTGCCCTTTCCCAGAGTCACAAGGGCTGGGGCACATGATTTCCCTCTTAGGTGTTAGCTCAGCTATGATACACTTTCAGCTGCACTTAATTGGATATGTGGGACACTGTCCCTATCGCATAAGAAGTTTCTCTCTCTATCCCAGATCCACTCACTCCCAACTTTAAATTGCTTTGGGATTTGGGGAACAATTATAATAGCTGTTGTATAATAAATATTTATTCTGACAAATCTATAGAATCGGGAATATTTTTTGAACCTTCAGAACAGTGAAGTTAATTTCTATAAAAATGTAACTGGTCCCTACAAGGGAGTGGAAATCCATCACTATAAGGGTGAGTAGATTAGAGTTTTTTTTGTAATTAAAGGCATTAGCCATCATGTATTAATAATACAAATGGCCTGAAGCCATATAGGAAGTAATTTATTTCCCCAAATACTTCTGTGAATCATTACTTTATATTGCAATTTTTATATATGTCAATCTTTAAAGAAACTTCTACACACTATTTTGCTTTTTGTTATAATACATAATATGTGGAAAAGAGTAAGGTGTTTTTATGGTACTTCCAAAATGAGGAAACAGGTAACAAAATGAAAGGGAGCCTCAAACCAAGGCTATGATTCTAGTCTGAGTACTCCTTCTTGATGTTAAACCTATTTCATATGTGTATCAGTGAGTGTCGCCTGACCCCTGTTACCACCAGAGCTTAAACCTGAGATTATCTAGTTAAGACTGTAACTTGTTAGGACTAACAGAAGCTGAAAAATAAGTCTGTTGCAGGTCAAAAACCTGGGCACATTAAGTTGCCCTGGACTTGACTCTATACATGGTGCAGGTCTAGAAAGGAAGCGTTGATGTGTTCAGCTAAAACCCTGCACTGTGTTTGATTTAGGAGTAAAGGTCTGAGCAAGAGAGTCAAGCTCCTCCCTCCTGACTCCTCTCTCATGCAGGAGTGAACCTACTTGGAGTACCAGGATCAGAAGAGAAGCAAGACAGAAAGACAGGCTTGGTTCTTGGTGGATCTGAGTATTTCAAGGAATTTCATTCAGCCAAGGAGGGGAAGTCTGAGAGAGTGACAGGAGAAGCCATTTAGGTCATCTAAGATGAGTCATCGTTACATTTGTCTGGTTGAAGAAGGTGGGCTTCCTAGGCGTGGCCTCCCACATGATGTGACTGTGTGTACGGCCTTATGTCTTGGTGAGTTAACCCATCTTTGTCCTTTGCCATTTCTCTGGTCTGGAATGATCTTTCTGCTCATGTCTATGATCTAACAGCCCTTGAGCAATTTCTGAAATTTATTTACAGAGAAATTTGATTTATGAGGTGTTATTGGATAAGTGTAAAATCATTGTCCCCTTTCTCTAGGCACTGTTTAAGCACTAGAGCTGACTCACCGTTATGACTCATTTCTCGATGCATCTTGTTGACCACTTTCTGTTGTGCACAATACAACTTCTATAGACATCTTAGTGGCACCAGTTGGGTAAGAGAGTATTGTGAGAGGATGCTTGCCTCTTACTATTATATGTCTGACTGGCTTAAAGAACTGCTTCTAGCATTCCATCTCTGTTTCTGTCTCTGTCCCTGTCCCTGTATCTGTCTCTCCCCCCCTCCCTTTCTCATCCTGTCCTCCCCCTCTCTCTCCTTCCCTACTCCCTCTTCCTCTTCTGCTTCTCTCTTCTGAAACTGAATACATATTACTAATTTCTAATAATTATATAAATTACTAATTACTAATCTCTTTGGGGCCACTTTATTTTTATTTCTAAGATTGCCCTTGAATATCTTTCTCTTCAATGTTTAAATTGTTGAATACCGTTAAGATTAACCCATTGCAAAGGGCAGTCCTACTTAGTGGAATGTCTGACTAATAGTATTTGCTTAGTAATCCTCTGAGTTACTAACACGCAACGTATGTCACATATGCTGGAATTCTCAGAACTACTCATCCACTCAGGGCTGTAAGTTATGATTGTTTACTGGAGTCAAAACCAGTGGTGATTACGGAAGGAGGGATTTTATCATCTAGTTGGCAGCCAGGGGCAGTTCCACTGATTCAATAGCTCAAGTCTTCTCATTATTTTTCCGTTAGAAGTCTCATAATATCGTACAGCATTAGGGTTAGGAGATAGCTGAAGTTAGGTTACAAGCTGACATATTTTTGTTTTCTATTGATAAACCCTCAACCAAAAGTAATTCCAAGTTCCTACGACGTTAGAGGCTTTCTATGGCCCCCTTTTACTTCTTTCCTAGATCTGTTTGCCATAACACCCTCACAGAGACAGATTTATATAAAGTGGATATCCAGGTGATCTGACTTCTAACTGGCTCAGCTTCTCACATTACATTTGCCCATCTTCTTTTCTTTTCCAAACTCATCTGATCCTTTTCATGTGTCTAGATCCAGAACATCCAAAAGGTTTCTCTTGATGATTTATATCTCATAAACATCAACTTTCTTGGTAAATGTATAATTTGGACCTAAGACACAGTATATAAGCACCCATAATATATCTTTATACGTATTTTTCTGTATTATAAATTGAATTGTCAACCTCATAACACAATGCCTTCCATTATTCTTTCATTTACTCTTATTGTGTTTGGAATGAGATTGGCTTTAGGGTAATCTACTAACAATATTCCAAAAACATTATTGCAGTTTGATACAAATCGATTCCTTATTTTAAATTGTCTTTTAATTTTTTAGTATTTAGTATCAGGTAGATTTGAAGTTGTCTGTAAAATGCAAGAGAATTTTTGTTCTTGAATCTCTGAAGGTTGCTATGCCAACCTAATATTAAAACAAAAGGAAATAGATTTGAATCAGAAACAAACCATAAACATTTAATCCACCAACTCTGTTCACTTATAATTATGTCTTACATTATTGCTATTGTTAAGTTGACTTTAACAAGTAAATCAGCAAGATGAACTCTCTGATGCTAAATTTTAACTTATACCACTTTACTTATCTTGTAAATAAATGTTGATAAAATACACCATTAAAAGAGCTAATACTGCTTGCTACATCAGGCACAGAAAGAAATATTATTTAAAAAAAAATCAAAGTTGCTATAGAATTTTTACTGTTGTCAATCACTGACTCATATTCCATTGGTTTTTCTTTTATGAGTAGACATTTTGCCTTGTGTGTCTTCTTCATTGCTTACCTAGTAGGGCAGATGACATTAAGAAATCAGATGTGTGGTGGGTAATTATCCAGGGATGTTGGAAGCATACACTTAGGAATGTATACTCAACAAGAGAAAGCATTGCTTTTGAATGTGTATTTGGTATTGACAGCCATATGTTGGCAATAGGCATGTGTACTTTCAGGATGCCCAATTTCACTATATTTTAATAACAGATTATTGAGGGTATCAATGAGGGAGATTCAGAAATGAGCTCTTTGTAACACATGAAACATGATTTTTCAGGTACTTTGTCCCACTTTTATTCGGGCATTGGATTTGTTTCAGGGTAGGTCTTCTAATGATGGCTGAAAGCTGACGGCATGGATGAAAATAACCGGACGTTTGTTTCTGAATTCCTTCTTTTGGGTCTTTCTGGATACCCAAGGACCGAGATCATGTACTTTGCTCTTGTTCTGGCTATGTACCTAGTGATTCTAACAGGCAACGGTGTTCTGATCATAGCAAGCATCTATGATTCCCGTCTCCACACACCCATGTACTTCTTCCTGGGCAACCTCTCCTTCCTGGATATCTGCTACACAACTTCCTCTGTTCCCTCAACACTGGTGAGCCTAATCTCAAAGAAAAGAAACATTTCCTTCTATGGTTGTGCAGTGCAGATGTTCTTTGGATTTGCAATGGGCTCGACAGAATGTTTGCTTCTTGGCATGATGGCTTTTGATCGATATGTGGCCATCTGTAACCCTTTGAGATACTCTATCATCATGAGCAAAGGCATGTATGTATCAATGGCATCTGTATCGTGGTTCTCTGGTGGGATCAATTCACTCGTGCAAACATCCCTTGCCATGCGGTTGCCTTTCTGTGGAAACAATGTTATTAATCATTTTACTTGTGAGGTCTTAGCTGTCCTCAAGCTAGCTTGTGCTGATATATCTCTCAACATCGTTACCATGGTGATATCAAATATGGCCTTCCTGGTTCTTCCGATACTGCTCATCTTTTTCTCCTACATGTTCATCCTCCACACCATCTTGAGAATGAATTCAGCTACAGGGAGACGCAAGGCCTTTTCTACCTGCTCAGCCCATCTGACTGTGGTGGTCATATTTTATGGTACCATCTTTTCTATGTATGCAAAACCCAAATCCCAAGATCCGACTGGGGAAGACAAGTTCCAGACTTCAGATAAGATCATTTCTTTATTTTATGGAGTAGTTACCCCCATGCTGAATCCAATCATCTATAGCTTGAGGAATAAGGATGTGAAAGCTGCTGTAAAGTACATACTGAAACAAAAGTACATTCAATAAGATGCTGGCAAACACAGGCTTTGCGTGTCAAGCACAAGATTGACTCGGGGGTAAATCTGTGAGAACAATCTAATTTTTATTTATCTATTTTGAAAAAATCTTGGCTACTTGGTTATACTCCCAGAGATGGAAGGTAAGTCCTTACTGCTGAAGACACCATACACTTGAGAAACAGGGGTCAGAAACCCCTGTGTTAAAACTGACCTGAATGCTCCCTCCCTGAGGACAAGCTTTCTTGGTACCAGAAAGTATCATGCAAGCTTGGAAAGGAGGGAGATGACTAACAGTACTACTCAGTTGTGATGCCTATTAACCATTTCAACAACCAGCATGCCTAATAACTATAGGGGTGTAATAGTAGCATACACACCTTGGTGGCTACCAACCACCTAATTCGACTTAAGACCCATTCAGCAAAAGGGTGACCCATCCCTGGTTCTAGAAACCAACTAGAACTACTACTCAGTGCTAATTAAATTATAGTTATCAAGGAGAATCTACAACCACCAGTTTAATAAACCAGCATAATCTCCAACAACGATCTATAACATTTGTCCTTATGTCCATGGATAAATGTAGTTGCCACTTTTTACTAAGGGAACTTGTCTTTTGAAATAAATGGACACCAGCACAGAAATTCACAACCAAACAATATGCTGAGTTGTGGAGCTCAGTCCCATTGGATGTATCTACCAAACACTCCCACACTTAAGGCTCAGGGAACAGTGCCAAGACGCCACTGAAAGATTTGAGAACCAGAGGATCAGGGACTTTGCTGTGAGATTGTGTCTCCTAGTAACATCAGAAGTTACATCCATAGAGTCTCAATACCATAACTGCCCAGATGTGAGCTTAACAAAGAGGTCAGCAACAAACATGCCAAACTGCACAAAGAAGAGCTCACCAGGCCTCAACCCTTCACAAAGAGCTACAAGCAACTCAGTAAATCTGGGAGTGGGAGAGGTAGCCCTCCTCAGGGAAGAGCACACCACTCACTTGCGAGGTCCGAATGGTCATCCCTGAAAATATAATACAGGTAGCATTATATGAGTCAAACAGGTTATATTTAGCATTATATGTATATAAATATGTATATATACATATACTAATAATTACTAAAAAGGCCATGAATTGAAAGAGGGTGAGTAGGGATATATGGGAGGGTTTGAAGGGAAGAAATGGAAGAGAGAAATGTTATAATTCAATTATAATCTCAACAAAGAAAATAAAAAGAGAAATATTGGCTAGGGAAAGATATTTTTATCCTTTTCCTTTGTTAGTCATGCTCAACTCGATTTACCGACGACTATAGTTTGCTTCAAACTGGTCTTCCAACAGGTCTTGATCTCCCAAATACTATGAATCCTGTTATAATTCTATCATTTATGATGTCTGAAGTATGTGCTTCCAGTGGGCTGCATGGAAACACGGAGGAATGACTACATCCAAACTCAGGTAGCAGAGAGACCAGTGTACAAATGTTTCTATTCCCGAAAGTATGGTCAACTTTTAGTTAGGTTAGTAATTCAGTCAAGGTCATAGTTAACTTGCTAGTGACAATCAAGTAAGGTTCCTAGCGACATTGGAAGTTTTGATAAGTTGGAAAACACACCTACTGGGGCCAGTGTCATAGTACATTCTATTTCAAGAGTGAAGTTCAGATGAGGACTCGTGGTTCTTTCTTCCTTTCTAGTCTTTCTTTTTATCTTTTATTGACTCTTTGTGGATTTAACACCATACCTCTTGATCTCTTTCATCTCCCCATCCCTTTACAACACCCCCAAGATAAAACAAAATAAAATTTAAAGAAAAGAAAAAAATGAAAAAGAAAAATCTCATCGTGGAAGCTGCAGTGTGGCACAGTGAGCCACAGAGTGTCCCCTTTAGCTCATACATCTTCACTTGCAAGTGTTCACTGTAATGAATTATTTGTCTGATCAGAAGCCTCTGGTTTCTGTTGCATTATCAATATTGAGCCCTAACTGTGACTCCTCTGGAGTATCCTGTTGTTGTCCTGTGTCATGGAGTTCCTGCAGCTTTGGGTCTATAGGGTTGGCCCCTTCACGAGCTCCAGCAGATCATAAATGAGGTGGGCCATCTCACAGCCCTGTTTTTGAGCCTGGGTTGTTCCTGGGTTTGTCAACTCACCAGGTTTTCCTCATCCTCACCATCAGGGTGAGCTCTCCAGCAGTGCCCTGTTAGCTTACCCTATGTAGCAAGCAGAAAGGGGCAAGACCCTCCTGCTCTCACACCTGGCTCACCCACACCTATACCACCAGGGTCAGTTCTATTATGTTGCCCAGATGAGGTGCAGGGGTCATTCTCCTGAGCGCTGCAGCTAGTGAGAGGCAGGGCCAGCTCTTTTGCTCTCAAGTGGTCAGCTCCTGTCTGCGGTAGGTTATGAGTGGTGAGGGGAAAGGGGGAAGTAATTCTCCCCTCCCCAAACCACCACACGTCAGACAAGTATTAGGGCTAGCTCTTCCTAAGCTCATACTCTTGGGAACAGCTCACCTGAGCCCCTACCAGCAGGGCCAGCTCTACTGTGCTGTCTGAGTGAGGCACAAGGCCTGTTCTCTTGAGTGCTGCAGTTGGTGAGGTGCTGGACCAGTTTTCCCATGCACATGACCTCAGGGCCAACTCTTCCTCCTGCCGCAGGTGGTGAGGGGGGTAGCATCTCTCCCGTGTTCATGCCACCCTATGGCAGATGGGGCGGCAGATCTCCCATGCTCACATCCAGACTCATGTGTGTCTCAGTCACCATGGTCAGCATTACTGTGATGCTGAGGCTAGATGCAGGGTCTATTTTCCCAAGTGTTGCAGTTGGTGAGGGGCTGGGTCAGCTCTTCTCTTTGCCACAGGTGACCAAGGGCAAGTGGGGAGAGCAGTTACTATTTTTTTAACACATCTTTTATTCATAGCTATTAATTACCAGATAAATGCCCTTAGTTCCCACTCCATTAATATCAATCACACCTTCCAGGTGCACATGGAGATGAAGAGATCAGGCCTGAGATGAAATGAGGATGTGCGAATAGTGGTGGGAGGAGTTTCTGTACTGCCCCTGGGAGATAATACAACCTTAAAACTCAAACCAAGGCAGGAGGTCCTGAAAGAGAGCCTCTTAAGATGCAGAGAGTTTGGGAGGAAGCACCGGCATCAGGTTTGATGGGTTGAAGCTTGCTGTGATCTCAAGGACTCAGACTGGCAGAAGAACTAGTCTAGAAGACAGGTAAAGGTGGATATCCTTAGCTGAAAATGAACAGAAATGCCCCCCCCCATCTCCCATCTCCCTGGGATCTTCTTACAGGCTCAGGGAGAATGCTTAAAAGCAGGGAGTGATTAGGAAGGTAAAATCAGTTATCAATATTTTCAGATGAGTTGAAATTCCAAAATAAATCCAGTATGAGTTTGTCTTTCTCTGTAGACGGCTCATCTAGAAGAGCAGTCTGAGCGCAGGGTGAACTTGGGCCACACCACCTGGGTTCACCAGCAGCTCTTTGCTCATTGTGAATGCTGGGCTTTGAACTTAATTCTCCCGCGTAGTTTTCTCTTTCCTATTTGGAAAATAGGAAATAGGATGCAGCCTTACTCCACATCTCTGCTCAATTACTTCACTCTTTGCTAAGCCAACCTCCAAGTGGTTCAGGCTGGTACCTAAATGGTTTGTTCCTAAATTCTATCCCACCCCTGTCACTCTAGAGATGGAATTTTGTTACTGTAGAGAGCCTACAGATGCTTCTAGCTGGGCCCCAATGACACATTTCTGCCATAGCCCTTATGCTGCACAGATTCCTGTTTCATTCTTTCTAATCCTTTATCTTTAGTTTCGCTAATAAAAATCATTTTATGTATTTACCTGTTATGTATGCGGGAGAGTACATGCACAATGAAGTGGTGGTCAGAGGAAAATTGGCACAGGTTGCTTCTTTCCTACCAGTCTGTAGGTTGTGGCGATCAAGAGCAGGTCATCTGCTTTGGCAAGGGCTCCTTTTCTAACTGAGATCTTGATGGTCCAACTCTAACTTTTAATCCTGTTATTACAGGATTTTAAGCACATGAAAACGTTATTTCTATTGGTTGGGCCAACTCCTCCCACCTCCCTTTAGGTTTTGCCACATTATCAAAAATGTCACCAAGTTATGCACAGACTTGTACCAGGTGGAACTCACCCCACTTCCTCTTTTCGTTTTTAAATATTTATTTAATCATGTATTTTTATGCATATGAGTGCTCTGTCTTCATGCCCACCAGAAGAGGGAGTCAGATCCTTTTAGGGCTACCTATTATAATCACATGAGCCAACATTCTGAGAGTTGAACTCAGGACCTCTGGAAGATCGTCAAGGGCTCTTAACTGCTGAGCCATCTCTTCAGCCCTCACCCTACTTCCTCTTAAACTGTGTTTTATAACCCCAAATGTAAGAATCTCTGAGTGGACAGTTATAAAAATTGTAAAGATGTCTAAGTGCCCAGTGACCAAAAGTTGATCAAAGTCAAACATGAATGAATATGATGTGTTTGTGGTAGCTTTGTGTTTCTCATTATATGAAGTCTCTGTGCTTTTGTGCCAAACACAAAACACGCATACTTTGCACGAAGCGTGTCATCCCACCACAGAACGCCAGTAAACAAGCATATTGTACACTGTCGATTGCAATGTTTTTATTTTCACAGATTTTTATTTCCCTGTTGGTGCCGAGTCCCAAGCTGCTTGAAGAAAGGAGAGACCCAAGCTGGAATGAAGAGGGGAGAGACCCTACAGAGACACACAGATGCACACAGGGAAGTAGGATCGGGTGGTACTGCTCCCACTACTGCCCCGCCTGGAAACTACAGCACTGGCTAGCTGGTCTCTGTAGGAAGTCTTATACAAGCAGTCTCAAGCTGGAAACAGCCCTGCCAGGAAGCTGTAGTCTTCCATACAGTGATCCATCCTTTGTAAACTCAGGCTCGGACTCTGAGGAGACTTTTGCCACCCTCGTCAGCCTGTCACACACAGGTAAACTTTTTTCCAATTGTCTCCTAGGTCAGGAGTCCTGGTTTCTCCACATAGCTGTGCCCATGTAAACAATATTCATTTACTCAGGACTAACTCACTCCAGGTTTTCTTCACTCTGTCTGTTTTAGAAACGTGATGGCTAAATTATAGGGAACAAAGACCGTAAATATTTCCTCCTGTCCCTGCTCAGCATGTAAATACCAGATTACTAGATCTTTTGGTTAAGTCATGTTAAAATATTTAATTTTAAAATTGTGGTTTGGTTGCTGACTTGAGTTGCATAAAAAAAGAAAAATTCTAAAAAGAGTGTTGGCTTAATTTTAAGAGAGATTTCCAACAATTTTTAAATGGGCCTAAAATACTTCTGCTATTTTTAATGTACATTTTCAAGTCAGTGTTCTTACGATTGACGATTATAAATTCAAAATATCAACCAAGTCTGAACAATGTCGAATCTATATCCTTCTATATCAAATGTTCAGTCAAGATTTAATTCTTTCTGTAAAAACAAACAAGGACATTCCATCTCACTAGCATACAATTTTTAAAGCTCAAAATAAAAATATATTTATATCAAATACTTGTTGAAATATAAATTTCTATCTGATTTAGCAGTAAATGATTACTTGTATATTTATTTTATATACTTTATATCTGGTATCATGAGTGGAAAATTTTGAAGGAGTGTTGGAAGACAGCATCTGTCAAAATATCACCTTGGTGAGCGTGAGTGGGTGCCAGATGGCTTGATTTAGCTGAGCATGCTTCTGTTGCTCAATGATCAGAAAATATACAGATTCATTAATAAATTCATCTTTCAAGAAAATCAAGTATGTCTAACAGTTTAAAATATATTTAATTTTGATTCATTCATCAATAGTTTTTGAAGTTCCAAGAATATAAAAGGTTGTAATTATAGCCATACCCTAATGATGTCATTTTTTAGTATTTCTGTTACTGGCTATGAATCATGTAGCCATTGTGTTTGTGTATTTATCAATAGGAGGATGATGATGGCTTGGAGATAATTTTAAAAATTACATAGTGCATGTTTTATAGCATAAATTCTAAGAATTGATAAGAACAGCTCAAAAAGATGAACCTCAGTTATCCTCATAAGTTTCATATTATCTATTTTCAACATGATTTTGAAAGCTCTTTAAATATATAAGAAATTCTTTTAATTAAAAGTTTTAATACAATGTATTTTCATTTTATATCTCCCTTTCATAATGTCTATAAGGTCTTCCCCACCTCCTTCCCATCCAACTTCATATTCTTTCTTTCTGTCTCTCAAAAGAAAACCCCGAAGAGACAAAAAAATCAAAACAGACAAAAAAGGTAAGAAAATATCAAAGTAAAAACAATTCTAATTACATACAAACACACAAACATGCATGTTTTCTCCCCTTCCATCTCTGCTCATATGTTTGTATATGTATATATGTGTGTGAATATATGTACATACACACATATATGCTTGTACATGCTTACAAATGTGTGTAAGCATACATACCGAAAAAACAACAAACATTTTCATATTTATTTTAAAATATTCTTTGGAAGTGTTCATTTTGAAGCATTGAACTAAAGAGTCAAAATTATAGGAGCTGGGGTGATGGCTCAGTAGGTAAGAGCACTTATTCCTCATATATAAGGCCATGAATCCATGGCCACACAAACCTGTACCGAAGACACTTGAGGAGGGGGAGACAGTAGAGCTATTGGGACTTGCAGCTCCCAGAAGGGCTCCAGGTTCAGTGAGTGCAGTAATAGGAGCGGCGGGGCTGCGTCCCGCCACCTGGCTAGCTTTACCCAAAATAATTACACGGACACTGTATTCTTTTAAACACTGCTTGGCCCATTTCTATCTAGCTTCTTCTAGGCTAATTCTCGCACCTGGACTAGCCCATTTCTTATAATCTGTTGTAGCCCACGAGGTGGCTTACCAGGGAGCTTCTAGCCTATGTCCATCCTGGGTCGGAGCTTCATCGCGTGTGCCTCAGAGAGCAGAGCTATCCCCGCCTCCGCCCAGGAGCCAGGAGCGTGGTGTCTCTGCTCCAGGCAGCAGAGCTGTCGAGTCTGAGCTCACTTCCTCTTCCTCCAGCATTCTGTTCTGTTTACTCCTCCCACCTATGTTTTAACCTATCAGGGCAAGTAGCTTCTTTATTTAATTAACCAATGACCTTCCTCCATCAAGTGAGAAACCCTGTCTTAAAGAAAGATGGCAGAGAGTGATAGAAGAGGGTACTCAATAGTCTCTGACTTCAGTATGTGCATGGGAGTGTCCATCTACTCATATGTATTCAGAGACACCAGAATCACTTGTGCACCGCGCATGCACAAACACAGACAGAAAGACACATGCCCCTCAAAAATAAGAACATTAAAGCCCTATTGCAGATTGTAAAGCTTAAGAATCACCAGAACCCGGTCAGTATTTCTTTGCCCAATTCACTTATTTTCTGATGATCTTGAGGCCAATACTGGTCATAATCATATTACATATGACTCTTGTGTAAATAATTATACAGCAACGCATAATAGATTGCCTCAGTAGATGTAAGTGTGTATGACTGTATAGTAAGCTACACACATCCACATGCTAAAGCAGTGGAAGGCGGCGCCAGGGCAAGGACACCTGAGCTATGTAAACTACAGAATGTCTCATTCCAGCGTACTGCTGCTGTGAGATAGTGATCTAGGCTGTATGCTGATGGGTTTTCTAAATTTCAAGACAGGCCTGACTTTCAAAGTAAACATTTCACACATGTTTATCATTAGGCCTTATACAGAACACATGAGACACTGTAATGTGTACTTACATGGAGCTTCAACAAAGATTTAAGACATGACTGTTCAGGATAAAGACATTTCAGGACCAGAGGGAAAAATCAGGAACTAGCTCAACCTTCCCCTAGGCCAATTTTGAGCAACTGTGTTTTGGAATGTTTCTTCCAGTGTTGACTTGTATGACAGTTGTGTTATACCATTACTATTCATGTACTGAGTGTAGGCTTTGGACCTCAAATGTCAGTTTTCTCAGAATGCTGTTGTAGGCCCAAATATTCTGTCTGAGCATGCAGAAGAGCTGCCTATAGGTTCGTTTATGAAACCAGCAACCACTTTGCTATTCTATCTTACATTTATTTCACCTTGATTATCCTCCTGGGAGTTGGTCTGTTAGGTTCAGTCAGATGTTTGATTCATACACTTGGCAACAATGCAAGAATGGCCAATATTTCCCCCTTTACACTCAGTTATATAAAGTAGTGTTGGATACATACAAGCATATAGGTCTACGTTACCCATATTTTTGTGGGTGAGAATGTATCTGGTGAGTCTGTGATACATTACAGCCCGTGGCTGAATATCACATGAAGTGTCTTAATTAGATGATTAGCACTCCAATTATATAACACTCCTGTTCTAGGACCCAGTAATGTTAGCAGCAATTAACTTCATTTGCCAGGTGTGTGTCTCTCAGTCAAGGGTCACGAGTACTCACCTGAAACACAGACGATCAGCCAGGGTCATTCACTTGCCTGCTTCTGCCTTTTCTGGATCCTCACAGTGGGCATCCGGTAGCTGCTTCTAATTTTTATGCCTACACAAAAGAACAACTTTTATGTTTTCTTTCTGTCTTGAGGGAGATGAAGACCTTCATACTGTCCCTAGTTTGTTGGATGCCTTCACTTCTTAGTTCCCTACAAAGGTGTTTCCAAAGAGAGAAAAAGGCTTCTTATTTGCCCGCGTCTTTTCTGAATTCAGAAGGAAATGGATTTTGTCAGACATGGACGGATATCATCAATATCTGATAATCACACTTGTGGTCCATGCATTAAGGTGTATCATAATTTATACCTCATATGGCTACACAGCCACGTACCTGCATTCACAGACTGTCTTGTATGATTCAACTAGCTGTCCTCTGAGCAAAACATTGTTCAAAGTTCACGTGGCATCTCGTCATGATCTAGTGCTGCTGCTGAGTGAAGAACGTTGTTGTTAAGCATTCATAAATCAAAAATTAACTAATTACTTGAGACTATTATATCATCACTTATACTTCCAGATATATATCTGCAGAAACTTTCACTAAATGTTCTTCAGCTCTTCCGGTTCTGAACATCTATGATCCTTTTTTAAGAATGTTTTTACTGAAAATTTGGTACCTGAATATCTTATCTCCATCACTCCTACCCCTCCCTTCTCTGTCACACCTGTGTCCCCCTCCCACATCCACAGTCTCTTCCCCAGTTATTAGTCTGTGGTCCTTTGATGTAAAAGTAACTCTGTATAGTTCCCATGATCTTCACTGATACCATGATTTGTGGGGTGGGCATGTTTTATGTGCTACTTTTGCTATACTGAGTAAGCTATTGCCTTTCAGAATTCACGTATTTCACAGTAATTAAGATGTATGTTGGGAAAGCACATTTATGATCTGAGTATTAACATCTCCAGTAGTAGACTTTCCTAAAACATAATTAAATAATATGCTATCTATAATTATGCTTTGAACATTCAATCTAAGCTATTTCTTTTCTTTTGTGTCTTTTAGGGAATTTGCTTTTGTCTTGTGGGTTTATTTATTTTGTTGTTTATCCGTCTTTTTATTCAGAAAATGGTTCTTCATGGCATCCTTCGTGAAATTAATTTGTCATAAATAATGAAAAGAAAGCAAGCTAAAAATCCTCGATGATAAACATGGAATTCACAGTGGACGTGTGCCTAATTTCATTCATAGTATCCAGATTACTGTTTTAATTAGAACATTTTAACAATTACTCGAATTAAATTTCTGCTGTGAATGTATTTATTTTATTTTTAATTTATTATTTGATAATCTCATACAAGTATACAAGGTATCTTAACCTCATCCCCTTCCTTCTGTCCTTCTGACTCTGACTAGCACATCGCCCTCCCAATTTCATGTCCTCTTTTTTGTAACCCAATGAGTCCAGTTAGTTCTGTTCCATACACATGAGTATGGAGTCATACATGGAGGCATAGAAAACCTACCCATGGCCACACTCCTAAAGAAAATTAACTCTCCCATAGCAGCCATCAACTGCCAAGGCCATCTACTCCCCAGCTAGGGGTGGATCCTCAAAAGACCCTGCTCATCCATGCTAAAATTTATTTTAGTTATATTTATTTTATTTTCAAGAAAACAAACCATGTTTTTTCATTTTACATACAAATCCCAGTTCCCACTCCCTCCCTTCTTCTCATCCCCTCTGTGTGCTCCCCCATCTCCCATCCACTCCTCAGAGAGGGTAAGGCACATTGATTTGGGAAAGGCCCAAGGCTCTCCCTACTATATCCAGGCTGAGCAAGGTATCCATCCGAAGAGAATAAGTTCCCTAAAAGTCAATGCCAGCAGTAGGGATAAGTCCTGGTGCCGCTGCCAGTGACCCCACAGTCTGCCCCAGCCATACAACTGTCACCCACATTCAGAAGGACTGGTTTGGACCTATGTTGGTTCCTTCCCTGTCTGGCTGGAGTTGGTGAGCTCCCATTAGTTTCAGTGGGTGTACCCATCACGGTCTTGACCTCTTTGCTCATATTCTCACACCTCCCACTCTTCAACTGGACTTTGGGAGCTCAACCCAGTGCTCTGCTGCAGGTCTCTGCCTCTGTTTCCATCAGTTGCTGGATGAAGGTTCTATGGTGACATTTAAGATATTCATCAGTCTGACTACAGGTCAAGGCCAGTTTGGGCACCCTCTCCTCTATTGCTTAGGGCCTTAGCTGGGGTCATCCTTGTAGGTGCCTGGAAATTTCTCTAGTGCCAGGTTTCTGGGAATTTTTAACTGACTTGATCTTGTATAGGTCTTGTGCAGCTGCTATGAACCATGTCACGTCCAGGGGAATAGCATTTCAAAGTGCATCTCATCCTCCAGCTCTTACATCCTTTCGCTTCCCTCTTCTGTGATGTCATTGAAGCCTTATAATGGGATTGACACAGACATCCCATCTATGGCTGGCTCATAGTTCTTATTCTCTGTGCCTTTCAGAGTCTTTACATTAGCTACTACTCACAGCAAGAAGAAACTTATTTGAACAAGGCTGAGGACACCACCAAATACAAGTAAAAATATTTAGAGAGCAATTTGACATGGTGACTCCTTAGCCAAACAACATCATTAATCACCATGAAGAACAACTCCAAAAGTCACAGAATAATAAGTGAGGACAGTCTATGTCTTATTCTCCAGGAATTCTCCATTGCGTACGTGGGGAGTGGGACTAGGAAGCCATGTTCCGTAGGAATAGCAAGAGTAGCCAATTACTATTTAGTCAGTGATTCACTTCACCTGGGAGAGATGCTGATCGCAGTGCGTACACATTAATCCGCGGTGAGGAAACGGCTGTCCTGTGAAAATACACACTAAACTGGGCTTTAGGTTCACAAACATGTGTAGACTTTTAAAATTTAACCAATCTATTCATTTTACATCCCGACCACAGTTTCCCCTCTCTCCTCCCCTCCCATTCCTTCCACTCCTCCCTCTCACCCCCCCCCCCACAATCCACCCCTTCTCTGTTTCTGTTCAGAAAAAAAGTCAGTTCTCCTATGAGTATCAACACAACATGGCAAAACAAGTTGCAGTAAGAATAAGCCCCTTCCCATGTATTAAGGCTGAAGAAGGTGACCAACTGTGACGAATAGGTTCCCAAGAGCCAACCAAAGCATTAGGGCCATCCCCTGCTCTCACTGTATGGAGTCCCCACCAGTAAAACAAGCTACACAACTATCAATCACATTAATGCAGAGGGCCTGGGAAAGTCCCTTGCAGGCTTCTTGGTTATTGGTTCAGACTCTGAGTTCTAATGAGCCAGGTTAGTTGTTTCTGTAGGTTTCCTTGTTGTGTCCTTGACCCCCTATGACTCCTACAATTTTTCTTCACTCTCTAAGCAGGATTCCCTAAGCTCAGCCTTATGTTTGGCTGTGGGTCTCTGTATCTGCTTCTGTCCGTTACTGGATGAAGGTTCTATGATGACAATCGGGGTAATCATCACTTTGAACAGTGGAGATGGTCAGTTCAATACTATTACTAGGAGTCTAGCTTGAGTTTTCCTTGTAGATCGGTGGGAGTTTCCCTTGCATCAGGATTCTGCCTGACCCTGAATTGCCACCTCCCTTTCCCGTCATCTCTTTCAGTACTCTCCCCCTCCATCCATCCCCCAACCCAGATCCCTTAAGTTCCCATTTCTACCTGCCCTTGTAGATTCATTTCATCTGAGCCCTTCTCTTCATATTCGACATTGAATTTCCATTCTCTGTTAAGTTCCCTGCCTTCTTCATTGCTCTCCCACTGGGATTTACTAGGTTAGGAAATGACTTAGTAGTCCATATGGAAAACTCAGGGCATCCTAATAATGAAGATTCCTTTCAAATTACTTTCTGATCCTAAAGAAATCTTTACATATTAACTCTCCGGCAAAGACATTCTCAATGTTCTAGTATTTATTTATTTTAGGCGCAAATGCCATTAAAAGTAAGTGAATATCAATGCTTTAAAAGACTTTCACCCTGGAGTAACAGTGAGACATTTGTTAGTCTTGTTTATATATTTGTTACTGTTGTTACTATTGGAATACCAGGCACTTAAGGCTGCAGTCCACCATGACCGGATAGCTCTTTGAGCTGGGTGCAAAATGGAGGAATCCCTTTCCAGCAGGGCTCCCTCCCTCCCTGGATAGCATCTCTAGACTCAGAGGCCTGACCTTATCTGGAAGCTGTCCCTAAACCTGATACCTGACCTATCTCAAGCATGACCTTAGACACAGATGCCTGCAGATGTTCTCCCCCTGCAGGCCCATATGATAACCAGGTTTTGTGCTCCCAGGTATATGGCAGAATAATGATGCTCCATATGTTAACAGGTATCGTGATCCAGCTGTATGTATGATAGGAGTGTGCAGCCAAATGCAAATTAGCTGTGCCCCAGTTATTGTTCCCATCCTATATATTTCCCTCGTTCTGGAATAAAATTGAGCCGTAACACTGAAGCAATCTCCCAGAAAGTTATTTCTGTAGTACCCACAAACCAGCCCTCTGAAGCCCACTCCTCACTTCTGCTTCCTCCTGCTCTTTTGATAACTGGTGGCCAATGTTTCCTGAGCAGGAGGAAGACACAGCTGCTTTGCCATGGCCATTTTTTAAGGCTCCTCCTTTGTCATTGAGCAATGGATAGGATGAACCTCATATTTGTAGAAGAATGCATTCTTCTGGATCTTTCTGGGCAGCCAGAGCTTGAGATCACTTTGTTCAGAGCCCGGTTATGTACCTAGGATTCGGACAGTGGGGTTCTGATGAAAGCAAGCATCCTGGCTTCACATGCCCATGTACTTCTCTTGGGCAACCTCTCTTTCCCAGACATCTGCTACACAACTTTCTCTGTTCCCTTAACACTGGTGGTCCTAATATCAAAGGAAAGAAGCATTTTCTTCCCTGTATGCACATTTCAAATATTCTTTGGATTTGCAATGGGAACAGCAGAATGTTTTCTCCCGTCCATAATGGCTTTTGACCAAATAGGTGGCCATCTGTAGCCTTATAAGATACTTCATTACTATGAGCACAAAGGTGTGTATTCTCAAGGCTTCTATGTCATGGCTCTCTACAAAAAAGGGCAAACATTTTTTTTGTCAAGTGATTGCTCTGTGGTAATAACATTAATAATTATTTCTTATGTACACTCTTGAGCTGCCTACAAATTAGTATGAACCAACATATCCTTTAATGCTTTTACTTTAATGGTTAAATATGGTCTTCCTGGTTCTTCCACTTCTGGTAATCTTTTTCTCTTATATGTTCTTATATACTCTGCACCACTGTGATAATGAACTCAGTAACAAGGAGACTCAAGGTCTTTTCCAATGGCTCAGCTCATCTGACTGTGATGATCACATTTTATGGTACCATTTTCCTTATGTGTGCAAAACGCAAGTCCCAAGACCTTTGGAAAGTCAGTTTACAAGCTACAGAGCTGCTTCTCCTGCATGTTGTGGAGTAGCAGCTTTTATGCTGTACATATCATCTATGGCATAAGAAACAAAGATATAAAAACTGCTGGGAAACATTGGGTGTGCTTCAAAATGTTAACCAAAACCACCAAGTGAAATGTAAGACTTCCATGAATAACTAGGTTGGTTTATTAAAACAAGTTATATAACATAAATACATACATTTCAAAGTTGTCCTTTAAAATAAAGCTGAAAGTGACAAATAAAGCATGATTGGTCAGCCATAAATGACATCGAACATAAAGTTATGGAGAGATGGCTTTATTCTTTACCTTCAAAGTATGCTCAATGAGAATCACTAAAAATATTAAATACTGTAAAATTAGCTCTGATCCATCTCTTTCAAAGACAGTAAATTCCTTTGGAGTGAGTCTGATCCCTGGTGATGAATGAATGAGTATTTATAACTATTTTTCATTTTCTGAATGGAAAGCATGACACATTTTGAAAATGGGCATCTGCAGTATAAGTTCTGTTCTCCCACAAACCACTTAAATAGTGTCAGGTGGGTTGTTCATCTTTTCCAAACTGCAGTCTCCTCATTTTCAAAATAGGAATAAGCAAACTCAGCTCTCAGCATTATTAGAAAGCTTCAATAAATTGTGCAAAATAACAGGAACAGTCCCCAGTTCTCGGTTGTTCCCTGTGCAGAGTGTGCTGAGGATTACTCACGCTGTAGCCTTTGAGTTTGGGTGTTGACATAAATACACTGGCTTGAGGGTAAGGATGGTAGCTAACGTCTCTGGCTTTTGTCGGCTACCAATTCTTAGAGTCTGGCATCTTTCCCATAAGTCCAGGTAATGATACGTTTCATCATTCTTCCTTATCCTTTCTCCGACACATCTTTGTAGAGGAAGAAAGCACCAAGGGTTCCCATGGAAACCGGAACATGTTTGTGCTACTTCAAGGCCAATGAGTTGTCTTCCCCTACATCCCTAGGCACAGGAGTTAGTCTTGAGGAGAGCTGGCACTAATAGTGTGGGTCTGAAAATAACAAGGCAGTTTTTAAAAATTGACTCAAGCATTTTACCTGATCTTTCCAGCAACCAGTTGAAGATACCATTTATTATAACAGCTATGCAATTAACAACATGGAGCTGTAATACACACTGCCATATAACTTAGATATCAGCAAACAATGGGCAAAACCTAGTCTGTTATTGGTTTTTTATGGGCAACTTAACTAAGAATGATGCTTACATTTTTAAATTATTGAAGAAATTAAAATAACAGTCCCATTACTTTATATCTCAAACTTAAGTTTTGCCAATGTCATAAAATGCTTTTCTCTCTAAGTATATACTCACGTTATGGTCTGTAACTCTGACCTTTATGTTGTGGTGACATATTATCAAAGCCACAAAGCTGTCATTGATTTGACATTACTAATAGAATACACAGCTTTTCAGGTTTATAATTTTTAAAGGTATTTATGAATATGTATGCACACACTTGTCTTGATAAATCTATGCAATTTATTTCCGTGTACAGATTCTTGTAACCACGTGCACAATTAAAATATGTGACCTTGGCAGACCTTCTTCTGTTTCTCCATTCCACAGGCTTCATCCCACAGTTTGTCGCTAACGCTGCACCAGAACATCAGCTGCAGCCTTCTCTCCACCTTTCTCACCCCTCTGTGGATTCCACAGACTAGTCCCTCCTCACCTCCTTCCCCCCATTCATTGCTGAGCCCCATGCCCAACTCCAGAAGGCACCTCCTGCTAACCCAAATGCTGTCACTCAGAGGGCAACAAGTAGGCTGGAGGCTGATCTACAGTCTCCCATTGCTCTGAGGTTCAATCACTCTAGTTTAATTCCAAACCCTGTAGCAGATCACCTGCTGCAATCTTCCTTTTCTCTCTGATCTTATCCCCAAGGAATCACAAAGACCTTCTCCTCCAACCTTCCCTCCCACAGCTCATCCCAATTATCCAGCCTCCAATACCAGCAGGCATTCCCTGTGAACACACCAGCTATGCAGGAACACAGATAACACACAGTCATCACAGGCTCTGAAAACTAAGAGAGGAAAAAGAAACCAAGGAACTAAAGTACCATTCAACAAACACAAGTCCAGAAATCAGCACTTAGACCTTTAATTGCCCCAAGCCCAGAAGCTGAGATACCAGCCTAAAAAGACAATCCACAGTAGCCTGGGCAATACATCTCCACTAGACCCCAGCTATCCTACCACAGCAGGTCCCAAACGTTCTAATGTAGTTGAAGCATAAGAAAAGACCTCAAAACCAGCTATATGAAGATGATAAAGGTCCTTAAAGAAGAAATGAATAAATCCTTTAAAGAAATCCAGGAAAACACAAACAGTGTAAGGAATTAAATAAAACTGTTCAAGACCTGAAACCAGAAGTAGAATCAATAAACAAAACCTCCATCATCCATAGACACAGAGAGGTCAGATGAAGAGGAGTGATGGGGCGGTGGGAGGATGCAGTTATCTCCCTTGAGGGGAAAATAGAGTAAATTTATAGATGGGCTATGGTTAGGCGGGAATGGGAGTGGAGAAGCCAGGTTTTGTTGGAGATGGGGTTGAGGGAGAGAATTCAAAGAGACGCCTGGAACTGGGGGCACTTGGGGTTCCTGGAATATATGAGGACTCCTAGTAAAGGGGGATACAGAGTCTCAGCTGGCTCTCTTGTAACCAGGTGAGGTTTCCAGTGGTGGTACTAGCTTGCAGTTAATTGAGCTACTAGCCAAGAGGGCCCCATGGAAATCCTCAAAGAATCCAGGCTGTTGCTAAGACAAAAATTTCTCTTTGAAATCTGAAGTATGTGTGTGTGTGTGTGTGTGTGTGTTTCTGTGTGTGTGTGTGTGTGTCCATTCTCCATTGATGAGGAAAACACACACACACAGCTCACTGAACATGGAGAAATAGTGCTGCTGCCTACATGGAGCCTTCACTACTGCATTCTAACCTCTTTTGTATGGGAAGGTACTCTGCAGGCTACCCAAAGAGAAATGTGGACACCAGCCCAGTCACAAAACCTATGACCTACAATCTGTCCTGCCTACAAAATATGCTAGGGCAATAGTGGCACAGAGCTTGTGGACCAACCAATGTCTGATTTGACTTAAGGCCCACTCCACAAGTAGGAATCAACCCATACCCAATATTGTTTGTGTAAACCAAGGATCAGGGACTAGATAGCCCAGAGACTTATGTTAAAACCAAATACTACTGGTCTAAAAAATAAATCAATAAAATGATTCTTAATGATACTCTGCTGTACTCATAGATCAGTGCCTTATCAAGTCATTACCAGAGAGGCTTTTTTTCAGCAGCAGATCAGAGCAGATACAGACCTACAGCTAGCACTATATAAAGAGAGAGTTTAAAGCTGAGGTCTCCATCAAATCCCTCGCCTCTAATCTCAGGGAATCTCACAGAAGAGGATCAGAAAGATTCTAAGATCTAGAAGATACCAGGCAAACAGGACTTATAAATAAACTTAGGAAGGCTCATATGAGCTCACAGAGACTGAAGCAACAAGCACAGGGCCTACTGGGGTGTGCAAAAGTCCTCTGTGTATATATTACAGCTATTAGCTAAGTGTTTTTATGACACTTCTGACTATGAGAACAAGTGTATTTCCGACTCATTTGCCTGCTCTTGAGGCTCTCTTCCTCCTGTTGTGTGGCCATGTCCAGCTTTCACTTGATAGTTCTTTTCTTCACCTTATATTTTATTTTGTCATGTTTGGTCCTTATCTCTTAGAAGCCTGTTGTTTTCTAATGAGAGACAGAAAGGTAGTGGATCCAGAGGGGAGGGGAGGTAGGGAGGAACTGGGAGTATTAGAGGGAGGGGGAACCATAAACAGGATATATTGTATGAAAAAAGAATCTCCCTTCAAAAAAGAAAAAATACTGAAAAAATGTGACTTCTACATCACCGTCAAGGAACCAGATTGTACCATCTAGTGAATATGTCAGCTCTGTTTTGCTATGCTACCCACGTGTTTGGTTAAATACCAGTCTAGATGATGCTGTCAGGGACTTTTACATGAAATTGACATTTAGATCAGTGAACTTTCGTAAAATGGATTATCCTTCCCAATATGGTTGGATCTCATCCAGTCAGGTGATGGTTTTAGGTGAAAAGACTGAAAACCCCTAGAGAAGTGTTGTAAGAGAGGCTGCTAGTAGTGTGTCTCCCTCCACTTATTCACTTCCCAGTTGCCCAGACTCCTGAAGTAACCACACAGAAACTGTATTAATTAAATCACTGCCTGGCCCATTAGCTCTAGCTTCTTATTGGCTAACTCTGTATCTTAACTTAACCCATTTCTATTAATATGTGTATCACCACATGGCTGTGGCTTACCGGGTAAAGTTCTGGCACCTGTCTCTGGTGGAGGCTCCATGGCTTCTCTCTACTTTGCCTTCTTTCTCCCAACATTAAGTTTAGTTTTCCACCACCTAACCAAGTTCTACCTTGCTATAGGCCAAGCCAGTTTCTTTATTCATTAACCAATAAAAACAACACATAGACAGAAGGACCCTCCCCCACACAGGAGAAGTAAGGAATTTTGCCTTTAGATTGGAGGTTCTCAACCGCCCTACTGCTGCAACCCGTCAATACAGTTCTTCATGAGGTAGCAACCCCCAACCATAAAATTAGTTCGTTGCTACTCCATAACTGTAATTTTGCTATTGAAATGTAAATATCTGATACGCAGGATTTCTGATATGCAACCCGCAAAAGGGTAATGGCCCACAGGTCGAGAACCACTGCTCTAGACTGCATTCTGATTCACAGCATTGGCCTCATCTGGAAACTGTAGCCTGCTGGTCTACCTTGCAGATTTATGCTAGCTCGTCTTGGTGGGTTTGTGTTGTCTAGAGAGCCCTAACATGTACATATTCATCTATCACCGTCCTTGGGGTTTACACAAATTTTCTCTTCTCCATCCTATTGCATACATCAAGCCATTTATTTCCATCTGATTTATGTCTACTTTTATGCTACAGGAGTCAAGTAGCTGTGACAGGACCATGTAAAATGAAGAGTTTAAAATGTTTACTAGCTGTCCCTTTACATAAAATAGTTTTTGAAATAGTTTACAAACCTATTTCAGTTTCACTGATTTTTAAAACGGCTTTTTTTTTTCAGAAAATTACCTTTTTCCTGGTTCAGCCTAGCATGAGTGCTGTGTGGAGTCATCATGTCTCTTTTAGTTTGTACTGGTGCCTAGCTTGTCTTTGTTTCTCATGTCAAAAACACATTTAGGTCTGTTGTTTTGCAGTGTTTCCCTTAATTTGAGAGCAGTTATTACTAAAATAAAATAAAATATTATACATACAGCCACTTTTGTTTATTCTTTGAGCTTTATTAATAGAGCTGTAGACATTAAGGGGTGAACAGGCTAAAGAAAATAGATATGTCATTTTGATCAGGAATGAGAATATGAAAGTGACAAGCACTTACTTGATAAATATTTTAAATGCCTATTTATAGCATGTAGCATGCTCATTAAAATCAATCAAGATTGCATCTGTGTGCAAATGAGATTAATGTTTTCTCTTTCATAGAAGAAAAACTTTTATCTGCAAAATTGTCTGTGATTCATCATAGCTTGGAGGGTATTGTGCTCCTGCTGCGGAGAAGGTTCCAGAAGTCAACATTTCATGTTTTCTCAGCTTCACACATTTCATGAAACATCAGAAAGCTTTGTTCTCTGTTTGTCCTTGTCAACTTCAGATGGACTAAATATGAGCATTTGGGGATATTTCTGATTTATCAACACTAATACTGAAACAATACTTTCAACATATTTAATTTAATACTGAAATATCATTGAAGGCAGAATTTTTTCAACCTATTTGATATACCAAGAAATTTATCTTAGTAAAATTTTATAGATTTATGCAAAATAAAAAGTAGAGGCAAAATGTGAGCACTTGGATTGAGTCTGACATGTGAATAACAATGGACATAAAATACATGTATGATGCTTGTTGTAACAGTCTGGGTGGCATGAGGAAACATCCCTGCAGAGGTCAGGATGGCCAGGGTGTCATCATAATTTTATTTTCTCCCTCAATAACTAAGCTCTTCTTTTTAACTATGAGATAATGCACTTCGTGACAGGAAAATGCCTTCACTAGGAAAAAATGTACTGAAAAAAATGGATGCTTTTGAATCAAATAGCTCTGATTTGGGTGCCAGATGCACAGCTTGTAAGTTGTATGAATATGAGATACTTATGAGCAGGTCTATGATTCCCAGTTTTCGCTCATTCAGATGAAAACAATAGTATCTACTTCTCATAGGTATTCTTTGATAACACAATGTCTATTAATTTTAAAACACAGTACCTGGAAATATAAAATACTGTACAGACATTTTTCTATGTTTTAACTTTGTGTTCTTACTTTAGTATTTCCTTGCCACTTTCCATATCATTAAATGTAATATTCTGTTTAAAATTTTATATACTCTGTATAAAAATATATATCCTAAGCACAGTAATATATATATACCAATATATTTGTGTTTGTGTTTGTATGTGTGTGTCCATATATAGCAAAATATACAGCAACATATAACAACATATATAACTATTTATATTAAATCATTCTATCTGTCTATCATCTATCTATCTATCTATCTATCTATCTATCTATCTATCTATCTATCTATCTATCTATCTATCTATCTATCTATCTATCTCCTAAGATATATATAAAGAAATGCCTCTGGCTTGTAAGCCCCTACCTTATACAAGCTGTACCCTACCAGGCCACTTCCTTTTTCTTCAGATGTTAAAGACTATTCTTGTAATTGACTGATCTTATAAAATTAAAGTGCTGTTTTTGCAAGATGGTAGGTCATAGGCTAACTGCTCTTTCTGCTTTTGTCATCAAGCTTGCTTACTCGGCTCAAAAAGATGAGTAGGTACTGCAAGATGTTTGTGTTAAGATGAGCCCCTGCCTACACATAGGAAGGATACATATAATCTTGTGATTTTTGCCTTAATAACCCCATAAGCCAACTTCTCTTGGGGATATACATTGAGAATTCTGAATCTTGGGCGTAGATCTTGTGCCGGAAATAAAAAGCCGCTTAGCTGACCCTATTGTCAGGGTTGCAGAGGAGCCAGCCCTGAGTACAAGCATGCGTGAGAGCAGGAGAGCTGACCTCCCCCTTGTATGCCCCCACAGCAATCAGTGAGAGGGCCCTGTGCCTTACTGTGGGTTACATTGGGTGAGCTAGCTCAGGCAGTGCTGGAGAGCTCAACCGGATAGTGATGACCTGACCAACCCAGCTGCCACCTAGGCCCAGAACCAGGGCTGTGTGTTAACCCACCATAACATCTACCGAATCTATGAACGATTGGAACATGTGAAGGAGATGAACCTACTTATTCAAAACAGCATTACCTCCATGACACAGAACCACAGGATATCCAAGAGGAGCCTCAGTGAGAGCCATTATCGGTGGTGTTGCAGAAACCAGAGGCCTTGAGCCAGACCAAAGACTCACAGCAATGAACACTCTCAAGGAAAGATGAACTGAATAAGGGGTAAACTGTGTCTCAACAGACTACAATACAGCTTCCATGACAAGACGGTTCTTCTTTTTGTTTTGTTTTATGATTTGTTTTGTTTGGTATTGGGTTTTTCTTTTAAGTCTGGTTTTGTTTTGTGAGGGAGGTTGTAGGGACAGGGCAGATGTGAGGGGACAGGGAGGTAAGAAGGAATGGAATGCATGATGTGAAATCCACAGAGAATCAATAAGGATAAAAAATCCTCTTATTTGTTCAAATTTGTTCATTGTCAGACTGGTGAATCTCTGAATGATCCCAGACCCTCAAAAACTATACTTTACTATTGACTATGTGCTGGTTTTTAGTTTGCCAAGACTCCTTCTTGGGTTTTCTTAAAGAATCAATTAATATTGTATTTATTTGTTTGAATTTTTGAAATGGGGTTTTGCTGTCTAGCTCAGGCTGACTTTGAATTCAAAGTTTTCCTGTTTCTTCCACCAAGTGCCATTAAAAGATGAGAAAGGCTCAGGCTCAGGGAATGCTTAGATTTGTTGTTGTTAAACAGCAGATGTAAACTTGGAAAAATATGAACTTCGTAAGAAGAATAAAATACAATAAAAATATACCTAATTTTTCAGTATTAGGTAGTCTGCTTTTTTTTTCTTTCCCTTCTCTGTCTTGGTTCTCCTTCAACCAAGAGTTGAAGATAAATCAAAGGATTTATCTGTAGTCTGGCAGTTATTCAGTGAGTGCAGTACCACACGTCCAACAGTGAATGAGGCACACTCTCTACACGCATGGGGAGTTCTGGTGACTGAAAACAAGTCTTTCATATCCATCTGCATTGTTGTCACGTTTACTACATAATTTACACTCAAGCACACGATATTCTCAAAATGTTCCTTTCTCACAGATCTATCCCACCCACAACTTTTACTCTTTCAGTGAACAGTGACAGCATCTTCAACAAATGCTGCTAGAAAAATCAGATGTCCACGTGGAAAATGAAATTAGACCCATATTTATCACCCTGCATAAAAATCAACTCTAAATGATTAAAAGACCTCAATTTGAAGTCTCAAAGTACTAGAAAGAAATCATAGGTAGAATCCTATAAGATATAGGTGTAGGAATGGACTTTCTCAACTGGATTCCATTTTCTAAGGAATTAAAAGCAACAGTTTACAAATTAGATATCATACAACTAAGAAGCTGGGGCTGGAGAGATGACTCAGCAGTTAAGAGCACTGATTGCTCTTTCAGAGGACCCAGGTTCAATTTCCAGCACCTGCCTGGGACCTAACAATCATCTGTAACTCCAGTTTTAGGGAACCCAATGTCCTAACCTGGCCCCATGCACAGAGTGTATATAGTACCTATACATATACGCTGGCAAAATACTCACCTAAAATAAAAATGGATCAATAAAAATAGATCTAACATGTAACCCAGCAATACCACTTCTTGATGTATAATCAAAGGACTGAACACCCTAGTCCCAGTTACTTGTCCAACAGTATTAATTTCTGCTTGATTCATAATAGGTATGGAATGGGAAAATCTAAATGTCAATCATCTGACGAGTGAATAATGGAAATATGGTGTATAAATACACAATAGAACTCTATTCAGTTGTAAAGAAAAATGAAATCATGTAAATTACTGGTGAGTGGATGGAACTGGGAAATATCATACTGAATAAAGTAACCTAGATGAGAAAAACAAACACCACAGGTTCTCTCTTGTTTGTGGATCCTAGCACAGAATCTTTTATTTTGAGTATGTAACTTGGAATAGCCATAAAAACAAGGAAAGTTGAAAAGACCTTTGGGGGATGGGAAAAAGAGCCTTAGAGATAAAGATAGCAAGACACGGGTCCCATAATAGAAAAAGGGAAATTTGTAGTGGGGGACTTAACTGAGGAGGGGAAGGCAGGAAGGGTGAGGGAGGGAAGGAATGTGTCTTAGAGGGAGAGGAAGGGGAATATATAAATAACACTAAGTCCATTTTAAAAAGCCATAGTAAACCATACAATTTTATAAAGTTACATAAAACAATACATATGTACACATGCATACACCATTGCACACATGCGCACACGTGTGTGTGTGTGTGTGTGGCTTTAATGGAGTTACCCTACATGGTGGGATAGTGCTCCCTTCAGGAGCCATAGACTTTTTTACAAGAAAGTACACTTCCTGTCAGCTTGTATGAATGTACCTAGAGCTGGTTCCCAAAAGTGACTCACAGTGAGATTCTCCCTTAGACCTTGAAATCATGGCTGCTCTCTGAGAGTTAAAGTGGTAAAGCTTCCAGAATAAAACCCACTCATTCATTGAAGTCAATCCCCTGTGCACTGAAATATGGCAGTACAATGAATATAAACATTGCAAACAAAGAATGAACTGGATGTTCCCCCAGAGAAGCAGAAATGAACTGGGTTGAGATTCAGTCAGCCACATTCCAATGAACTGTTTTTTTTTTTTTTCTTCTCAACACAGTAAGGGCTGCTCTAGTAGTCAGGGATGCTCATGATAGGGCATATGACAGTGAAAAGTAGAGTACAATCTAGGATGACTTACACAGTTTCATCTCTGGGTGCACAAAACATGCCCAAATCATAAAATACTAACACCCCAAACTCATGAAATGAGGGGACCCTGTCTAGGCTACGGATGACCCAACCAGGGAAACTGAGGCCATGCTATTGTGTTTTGCCGCTGGACAATACGCAGAGGCAAATTCTCCACAGGCAATTCCTTATTCTTACATATCCCCTATAAATTGTGGAATCTTAGCCCAAACCAGTGTCATATGTGATCACTGCTTCCAGTAAACTATTTAAGTAGAGATGAAATAAAAAATAACTGTGTCTGTCTTTGGAGAAATTTTGAGTTGACGAAACTTAGCGTCAGGCAGCTGAGAGCGAGAACTTTTCTCAGGCATGCCAAGAGCACTTGAATTAAGATCATCAGAGGAATTCTGCCACTACGTCCTTACCTGTTTCTCGCACTCTTCTTTCACAAATCCATTCACCAATGACTGAGGCATTTCTTTGTGAGTGCTGCCTTGCTCAGGTAGGGGTCTCATATAACTTCTTTTCTCCTTCTTTCCCTTCTTTATTCCTTCCTCATTCTTTCCCCTTTTTATTCCTCTTTTCTTCCTTCTTTTTCCTTTAATTATCTTCTCTTTGTTTTGGGTGAGGACCTCACTGTGTAACTACAGCTGGCTTTATAATCTTTCTGCCCAAGCCTCCACAGTTCTGGGATTAAAAGCATGCACCCCAGCGTGGGGCTGACACTTAGGTCTGGTCATCTCTCCTTAAACCTAAGGCTCGCAGGCCTGGCGATGGTGGCGCACGCCTTTTATCCCAGCACTCGG